>NC_041365.1:18707740-18737740 GCF_900634415.1 Cottoperca gobio
TAGCCAACTCCTCCTTCCTAATCCTGACTACAAAGCTCCAAGTTGGTCAATTGTTTCTTCCACAGGTTTGCAACAAAAACACTGAAATGAGCACAACACCAGACATATTTGAACAAATTGTAAATGTGGACTGAGATGCAGCGGTCTGGAACCTCGATAGAAAAACTAACAACCACAGAGAGTTGATGAATCACTGACAGATGTCTGCAGGCAGCACATTTCATGGTTCTCCAAAGTGCAAAATCTTCTTAGACACTCTCCCAAGTCAGCCTGCTAAGACATGTTGTTCACGCCGGTTACATACAGATTAGCCAAATATTTATATTTCATATGAAAGTTTGTAAGGCTTGTTACATTCAATCCTCAACCAGTGCATACTGTATAGAGTGCTCCATTTACCTGTTAGATGCATCATGTACGTTTCCATACATGGCATGTTTAAGTGCCATTAATAAATCATGTGTGTGGGATAATTTTACTTACGTTTCTAGTATCTTTAAAGCTGCACTAATCAATATTTCTATAAAACAATAATGGATCAAATGAGTGTGACGTAAAAGGGGTCCTTTGTTTTGGTTTTACGGTCCAAAACTATGCTCTTATCAAACTCTCTGATAACCACTTTAACCAACACCAAATGAACTAAGTCAGTGACTGTTAACATGTATAACATATCCACTCTATGGGGTGTTTTCAGCGTGTTGCGCTGCCAACCAGTGGTGACTAAACCTCTTCACAAGACCATGTACATGTACAGACTGCACTTGGTGTTGCTGTGGTTGTACATGGTGGGGCGGGACATCAGACAACCATAATCATTTAAATTAGTATGAAGAGTTGATAATATCCAGCATATCTCCACAAACCTCAACCTGACTGTAGATCTAATCAGCCAGCACAATAGAAAAATGCTTGTTCTAACATTTTTTTTTAAAGATTTTACATTTTAAGAATAGTAAACGAATAAGAAACTGCAGTAGTGTTAGAAATGAATTAGCTTGGGTGGAAACTAAAGAACACTGGAACAGTCAACTTAATTCTAGACTTTCTAACAGACAACCTCACAGCAACAGAGCCAACTGAAAAGACACAGTATGAGGAATGTAGCAACTGAATGTGAATGAGTGAAGAAGAAAGTGAAATGTGTTGTAGACAAATGGCAGGAAACCGGTTTTAGACGAGAGAGTCTGGAGGGCAGTAAGGAGGCCGCAGATCAGAGTCCAGACCTGGGGAAGAAGACTGTGAAGATGACGAGGTATATGAACCTGCTGGGTCCAGACACAAACACACCCACACTCAGTCCAGCTTCTCCTTGTGAACCAGTTTAGGGGCGTCCACAAAGTCTTGGCCGTTGAACAGGATGATAGTGGCTGTAATCGCACTAGCAGCCCCCCAGAACATCACGTAAGCCAGGGTCTCTGTCCATGTGTCACCTAGAAAAACAAATTTCAGTCAGTTATTCTAGTTTCCAAAACCACAAGAACTGATCACCTGAAGCTCGTCAGATAAAGGTGTTTCTACACAGAAGGCGTTTGTCCTACATATCACTCTCGTCTCACGGAACAGATTCACTTCCATTGGAATAAAAACAGCCGTCGTCACAGCTTACACGCTACACATGTGCAGCTGTGAGGAGGATACGATTACTGAAGAAACGGGAAGTGAGGACACAAAAAGATTGAATGAAATCTTGCTGGGCCTGAGGGGTACTTAAGCAGCAGATGATTTACAATTTAATACAATTCTTCCAGGGCTCGAAATACCACATGATATTCTTTACATGAAAATATTTTGTGTGCAGCACATTGCTACCAATAAAATGTCATTCAAAATTGTGGCAGTGGGGTGTGGTGAGGGCGCCGGCTGCTGGGGAGAGACAGGAGTGACCCAGCGGGAGGCCAGACAGCTGAACGGAATCAGGTAATCAGTCACATAATAAAAGCCTGGTGATGGTCTGGTTCTGGTCTCTTGCAGTAGGCTGGGTCTCAGAGGAGGAAACCCTGCAGCAGCGGAGCAAGAGAAGCCCCCGTCTGTTGTGATAATCATCATAAACTGTTATTGTTGTCAGTGTGTTTATTTTTTGTTAAAAATAAATAAATTGTATTTGAAAGAAAGAGCCGTTAGATCGGAAAACATCCGGTTCCAGCTGTAACCGTGTGCTTGGAAACTCGCACAGTGAAAACTAGAAGAAACATGTTGGCTTTCTTTTCGGTGAAGAATATATATGGGTACACCTGTACCACGGGCAAATAAGGAGATTTTCAGCTCAACGTAAAACTCCCAGCAGCCAATGCGGTATTAGAAACATGTTTTGGCAGGTTCCAGGGAAACCATGGAGCAGAAGTCCATCCTCAAGAACCTATGAAGAACCCATAGGGACAGCCACCACGTCCAGAGGGAGAGCTCCTGCGACTTTACTACCCTCAGATGGGCAAAACAATCCCCTAGAAAGCACCTTACACAGATGTGATAGTTGAAATGTGTTCTTAGTCAATGAAGAATCCTTTGGTCCATCAGTTTGCCTTCGACTATGGAGATACCACCTGATGGGTGATAGACAACCTCCAGATTTCAGCCACTTGCCAGCCACTACTCACTCGGAGGCCACGGTGATCACTTCCATGGCCACGGTGAAGCCCAGTGGGGAGATGGTACAGCCTGCAAGTATGCCAATCTCCAGCTTGTGACATGTGGTGGTAAAATCTGACATGGTGAAACACAGTTGAATATCTTGGAAATAGTTCTCAACAAGATTTCTGATGGACTCTGGGCAGTCCTTTGACTCCTTCAGGACACCAGAGCAAACTGAGGGATGGATGCGAAAGCACTGGCAAGGTCGAAGAAAATAACCTGGAGATGACTCTTTTGTTTCTCGGCAGTCTGGATTTGGTGCCAAATTATGCTGGTGTGTTCAAGGCATCCTGTGAACACGGGCATCCCAGCTTTTTGGACTGTTGTATCCACTAGCGCATTTCTCGTTTTTCTGAGCCTGACCCTGAAGACATTCTTACACTTCAGCCCAAGGCTGATGATGAGCCTCCTCACTTTATTGCCTTTCTACACTTCCTTCCACTTTGGAGGGCTGATGCCCGTCTGGTGCTCTGGTTGCGTGATTGGTGGGATGTTTGATGGAATAGCTAACGGATATTAGGGTGGGCAGTATCACCGGTGTCACATCCTGACAATACCGTTGTTACCGTGATAAACACACACGTTTTGGTTTTAGCACATACAAGGTTGTTTAGAATTCAGTAGCTAAATACATATATGTTATTCATATCTATTCATTCATCAATCAATCAACCAACAATGTTAAGATCCATTTATCACAAAAATCACAAATTAGAATTCCCTGTAGCTTTAAATGAGCCGATTCAGCAGTGCTTGGGTTAACCAACAGAGGTTTGATGAGCAGAGAAGAACTTACCAGCCATGAGAAGACAGACGATGCACATGGAAAAGGCCACCAGCATAATGATGGGCAGCTGCAGAAAGAGCAAGATTCAAAGGATGAGACTAACAGTCACATTAACTGCTGATGAGATAAAACACTGGAGTACTGAAATACTGACAGTGAGGAACTTCCAGTCCTTCTGCACACGAAGAGGAGTGGGTCCATCAGACTCATCGACAGCAAAGTTACCCAGAAACAGGTCAATGGAATCCTGAAACCAATAAAACCACATTGACTGGACTGATCATCCACACTATTGCCAATCATATCATTTTCTATATTTCTTGCTGTATGTGGGTTGGAGCTCATAGCGTGGTATGAGCAGGAACTAGGAGATGCACAGAAGTACTGTGTGGAATTCTACGCTTAGACGACAAGGAAACTTGAACATTTTACCACAATCTTGTTAAAAACAGTCTGCACACTATGACTTAATAACTACAGCAGTTATTTTATTAAATCCGTTGATATTTTATTCTCTTCACTGCCAAATTTAAGGAAGCTGTGAGTTAGTTTAGTCTCCTACAAAGTCCTCTCAGCAGTCTGCGATTGGGCATGATGATTGTTCTGCACTGTTCTACTTTCTTCAATGATGATGCACCGACATCATACCTGTCTGAAGCCGTCAGAGAAGTTGTTCTTGTAGTAGCGGATCATGGAGTTCCAGCCATCCATCAGCAGCCCCCACCTGGTTCTCTTCCCCGTCCTGATGGACAAATAAAGAGTCGAGTCAACAGCCGCCATGAAACTAAACTCCAGGAAACAACCACGTTAGTCAGCTGATGTGTGCTGTGGGAGGTTACAGTACTGTACCTTGTGAAGTCTGTTTTCAAGGCTCCAGTTCCTGCGTACTGTACAGCGCATGCATTGGCATTGTCAGCCCATGCTGGTTAAAGAGCACACACACACACACAGAGAACAGTGAGGACACACTCAGAGGTTACAGATTCTACTAAAATCACACAAAACACACACACACACACACACACACACACAAGACATTACCGTTCTTGTAGATCTTTTCAAAATCAGCCTGCTCCTCAATCCGCTGACCCACATTCAGAACGCCCATCCTCTGTGCACACACAGGCACAACACACACACACACACACACACTGGTCAATAAGACACAGGCCTCTCAATGTCAGCAGACTTTGACAAAATAAGGTCAACATGTTATTCAAGGTGTATTCTCGACATTGGAAACAGTAGTATGGCTAATACTAATTCACGTCACAGAATATATATGTGCAACATGTTACACAGTAAACTGATTATCCATTTTACTTCCACTTAGTAGCTTTTCCCAGAGCTTTCAACTGCCTTGCATGGTCTTCATCAGCAGATGTATTTTAATTTTATTAAGTTTTAAATTCAAGCTTTTCATTTCAGTTTTACCTACTTTTAGTTTAAGAAAAATACATTTAAAAAAAATAATCTAGCAAGTAGACCTCGAGTTGACGTCGATTTGTCAAACGGATATTTTCAAGGTCAAGAATGAACTTTGATGCTTAACATTGAAGATAAATCTCAACATTTAGTGAGCCTGCGTATCAACAGATCTACCCGACAACTGAGCAAAGTGCATCCACTGATGGATGTGATGGAGCGCTCTGGAGTGGATCTTAGTTGGGAATGTTGTATAAATACATATCTACACTGGATTAACACTTTACTGTGTGACACATACAAATATTGTTACATTTATTCTGCCATATCATCATGAAGGGAATTATTATTTTCTTCCTAGAGCATATATCAAATGTCTCTACACTGGCAGTCCTCTGTTGCATTCCTGTAACATGTTGGAATAGCAGGAAAAGTATCACAACATGACCATTAAACCTGTGCGTGATTATTTAGCAGTATGGGGTTAAAACAACCTGAAGCTGAGACTGCAGGGAGCGCCGGGCCAGCAGGCTCTGGATGACGTTGGTCCTGTCCAGGCAGTCCATGCAGTTACTGCGGAACACTCCTCTCTGCTGGGCCACCGTCTTCCCCTCAGAGTTCACCATGAAGTAACTACACACAGAGACAAGCTGGAATATTCCTACACAGTATACAACAAGAGATATTAGGCCAGAACAGCTGCTGGATAAGTTACCAGTATTCATCTTGAGTCTCAGCGACATCATCCACTAAGATCTGGAGACGCTCCCATCTCATGTGGCTGCACTCTTTGTGGAAGTCGAAGGCTATGTAACTGAGGACAGAGGAGACAACGGGCTATAGTTAGCTTAGGAAGAAATTTCTTAAATCCACTTTGCTTGATCCGGCAGCAATTCATTGTTACAGAGGTGGCAGAAATAGATGCAGTCATTACAGTTCCCAAGCAGAGCTGAAGAGAGCTAAACAAAGTAAGTGTTTCACAGCCGGCTTTCTCCAGTCAGCTCATTTCTGTCATTGAACCTGGTTTCCTGTTATCAGGCCATGAGGAAAGTAAGAATTACATAGAGAGATGCATTCTCGTACTCAAAACAAGTCCATCCAATTGAACTAAATTTAATACAAAGTAGCTTTCTGATTAATCTAAATGAGCCCGTCTGTCTGCAGGTCTTTCTCTCATTCTGCTACGACAGAAACACAGCATTAAAAGAAGGAAAGCAGTGCAAAGTGCAGTTCAGGGAGAGTCAGAAATCTTACTGACCTGCTGCCTATATACACAGATGTACAGTAGCCAGGTGACTACAGTGCAAGTAAAGGTGTTCCCTGGTTAAGTAAGCTGGATACTGAAGTGCATGTAAAAGCATTGAATGACGTCAAAAGAGACCATGAACTCAGTGAACATAAGAACTGTAGAAGCCAATGAGTGACACTTACTTGAGCATACCGTTGTTCATGCCAGACACCATCTTGTCAAAGGCCTGTTCTAGTGGCTTCTCGGAGCCCTTCTGATTTACCTGGAAAAAAAAACAAGAAAATACAAATTGGCATTTTTATCTCTTCCACTGTGCTGGGACGCCGGTGTCCTCTGCTGTCATCACTGTCTCTTAGAGGCTGTAGCAGCCTCAGTTTTACAGCTGGTGGCATCATATGAAACTAGACAACCATGTTATGCTAGCTTGTCGGGGAGGAGGCTAAATAATGCTCCAGAGGGAAAACTAACACGGCCATATTCACAGGGCCCCTTCTCCTCTCACCTCAGTACATCTGAATGAAAAAGGGTTGTATGGAGTCTCCCGTTGTATAGACCTCCCCACGTTATGCTGATCCCACCATGCAGTATAATGTGTTATTTTCACCTATTCTAAAATGGTGTATTAAATATTTCTGCATGCTGGGGTCCCTAAACCATCTTGGAATTGCATAGATTGGGTATGACTGCAAAGCTGAGACTCTTGATGGTCCAATGAGCTCAATAGTGTTCATGTGTGATGATGATAGTCCCCATAGTAGCCATTGTAGCGAGAAACTTGAGCTAACTGTATAAAATGAGCTGTTGTGAGCTCTTGGATAAACTCAGCATCATGAAACGTTACATCCACAAACTGCAGACTGAGGTCTGTCAGAGGACGTGCAGCTTTCCCAGGTATACTGACAATAACAATGTCTGAGCACTTTCCAGAACAGAAGGTGAAAAATGCCAAAAGTTTATATGTCAGATCACAGCATGAATGGTGTTCCTCCTCAAAATGGATCAATGTGGCACCAAATGTGTGCAACACATGGTATCAACAAAACATTTGCTGCAAGAACATACGAGACATAATAGAGCACGGGAATGGCCGTCATGTACTTCAATCATAAAGTTCCAAGGCCTAATGCTCTTTCATAACTTATCTAAATTCATTAATTATTATTTACTGATTCATAACTAGAGGGTAAACACACAATGAAAAGGGTTCTCACCAGGTTCAGAATGGTTTGCTTCCCATA
Source organism: Cottoperca gobio (assembly GCF_900634415.1). Lineage (NCBI taxonomy): Eukaryota > Metazoa > Chordata > Actinopteri > Perciformes > Bovichtidae > Cottoperca > Cottoperca gobio. The sequence continues at coordinate 18,715,071 of NC_041365.1, forward strand.
GATGAGGAGCTGAGAGTCGAAATGCCTCTGGAAACCGTCCATCTGTGCAGAGTTTAAGTGGTCAGCATCGGATTTTCAAACCTCACCATTTGAAAAGCACACATGAAAATGGCTGCTCTTACGTGATTGGTGGTTTTGCTGATTATAGGTTTAGGTTTGTATTTGAGGTTGGGCCTCTGACTCCAGTAAAAGGGCATGGAGCCCCGGGTCTGGGGATGAAAAAAAAAATGACGTCTTGAAACTAATTTCTGAAATTTCTTGCTTTAACATCTGAATGAAAAGGTTGCACATCAAGATGTACAAAAAGCCAGCTGTAGCATTATGAGCCCTCGTACTTGCCTGTATAAATGAAGCCTTCGCTCCCTCATACAAAACTATCTGCTCAGTCTCCACAAAGTTAGCAGCATGGCCTTCAGAGTCGATGCCTGTGGAGACAGCAGGACAGAAAACATCCACGAGCGTCAGTAGTCATGAGAGGACAACATCACCTTCTCTGTGCCTTGAAAATGTGTTGGCAGCCACTACTTTGCTCTCCACTAGTCCAAATGCAACTCCACCACGCCTTCAGGGTTTTTACCTCTAACGTAGTATCTGACTCCTGCCCGGAAGCAGCTTCTCCTGGAGATGAGGATCCACTCAAAGATCTTCCCATTTATACGACATGGCTTCATGACGATGACTGGGAGCAGTCAAGGAAAGGCTTTGCTCAGGGATGGATCTCATCTTATACAGTGATGCTCCGTTAGACAATATTAAACATTCAGTGAAAAGGATACATCCATGGACAACAGGAAGTGCAAACTTATGAAGCTATGGAGAAATAGAGACAGGTGTTGTAATCAAATATAATAAGTACAACAAGTAAAACGTTGAGAGAAAAAGTGACGACCACAGGTCAACAGTCCTGTGTGTTACCTCGGGCTGCGCTGCCAGTTCTCTCAACAGGTTCCCATTCCACACAAACCTCTGATCTGCCTGAGAGCACAAGCAACATGACATCAACACAGCAGCAGCAGCTTATTACACACAACTTACACTTTATAGATAGAAGTACTGTGAATGATGTGCATTCATTCATTTAATCCAGTATCACATATGTGTAAAACTAATATACAAAGAATTCCACTACATTATGATCTTTTACTAATTATTTAACTAAAAATAACTATATATATTTTATTTTTTGTCATCAAATCTCAAGAAAAGACCAAAACCACTAATGTGTTTGTCCTGCTCTCAAAACTGTTAAGTGTGTAAAACAAAGCCACAATCAAAATGATATTCTCTTTAAAATATTTTCAGATTTTCGGAGATATTTGATCTATATGTGCTCGTTATTATCGAAGCAATTGTGTATCACAATATCTGGATAAATTCATTTCAGCACGATACAATTCCATTGAAAGACGATAAACTATCATAAACTATCATATTGCATTATCGCCCACTCTTAATTATCATGTTGTAGAAGCCTGAGCGAGGTGGACCTAATAATCTGACAACTGAGCGTTTGCGTCAGCAGGACCGTGTGTGTGTGTGTGTGTGTGTGGGATTGAGTGAAGATAAAGTACAGTGTGTGTGTTGATGGTAATGGAGGAGCAGGTCACCCAGTGCAACAGTGAGGCTCATTGATAGTAGGTTAAGGCCCTGTCGCACATATCCGTATGACAGAAACGTATGCCGGCGCATACGAAATATCGGCAATAGGTTGATATAAATTAAGGGTAAGCTGTGATCGTTTGAAGGACGCAGACGTTACGCCGAACACGCCGAACACACACAGCTCTGTATGGCAGGAACATGCCGGCGTATATGAAAAGTAGCTCAAAATGTGTCAGAGTCTAAATACGCCCAACTTCTCCACAGCGGTGTTGTAGCTGACGCATACATAACAAATACATAACTAATTATTATACGTATGTCAAACCTATTGATATCGTATCACTTACTTATACAACACGTATCAGAGCGTTCAACAACACACCTCAGCGTAACACAGCGAGCTCTTAACGAATACTACTTATACCTTACCTTATATCAACGTACACCAGCGTGTTGACGATATTTTGTATACGCCATGTTTTTGTATACGTTATGCATTCGTTGGGTATTCGTCTGATACATTTTGTATAAGTAAGTGATGCTCTATCAATAGGTTAGACATACGCATCTGTATATGTTCACTTTTCCGATCCGATGAAAAGTTGGACTCTGACAAACTTTCGTATGCGCCGGCATAAGTTTCTGTCATACGGAGATGTGTGACAGATATACAGATAGCTGAGCACAATCATAAAACACTTCTGTTTCAGGATCTGTGTGTAACAATATTTATGACTTATTAACATGTGGACATCTGTAGGGCAAGTCTCACCCTCTCCAGCAGACTCATCTCTTGGAAGTCGGGGCTGGTGTTGGCCAGCCGCTGCAGTGTGTGTGTCAGGTCGTAGTCAGTGCAGAAGTAGAAGCCGTCTGTAGTCAGCACATTGTTAATCATGGACAGGAAAGTCTTATTCTCCTGAGACTAGAGGAGGAAACAAAACAGACTTTTACTTTTCAGGAAAACTCATGACGATGCAGGGAACTGCATACACTAGCAGGGCTGAAGCTGTAATCTAACAAGGCTGCTGTTAGAAGAAAAGTCATGAGGTTGTGAAATCTAAATGGTTTATAGCCTGAGGAGCGTGAATGTGGTTATGCCATGTGTCTAGTGATTGTCAGGCATAAAAGCCGTTGCACAGCAGGCCAAATTCCAATATGAAAATGCAAAACTTTGTGCATAAATCCCACACAGGAACAATGCACACCGAGCCCAGAGTAACATGACACTTATTCATATCCACTTGTTCCATTTCTTTCTGTTGGTGCATCTCGTCAGCAATGGAGTCGCTGTTTAAGGCAATAGAGAGACGATGAGAAGACATTGAGCATGAGAAACTGACATTTGAAGTAGGATCAAATGTTCTTTTTTTCTTTACAGGGACACAAAATATTTGTTGTATATTAAATTTAAAAAGGTTCTTTCCTGTTCCTGTCATTCACCTCCATCTTTCATTGGTTTAATGGACACAGACTTCAGTTCAGATACAATACAACAATACAGCTCCCCAAGACTTTCTATCACACATTTTTCCCCCCCCCACACAAATTCATAGATTAAAATGAGTCAGCTGCAAACAGTAAAAAGTAAGCTAGAGACTTAATTTGTTATCCAACTCTCAGAATTAGCTAGCTTCAGCTGACAAACCAGCCACGGGTGTCAGGTCAGCTGACAAACATTTGGCCAGTAGAAAGGAGAAGCTGCTTGGTCAGTCTCAAATCAAGGACCAATTGTTTCAAAAATGATAAAAGTTTCAATGCCATTCTTATCACTGTAAACTGTGCTGTATGCATTTTGAAAAGAAAAGCATCAGGGCTGACTTTCATGCTTTGTGCACATCTGCTTGTCTAATAGGATCTGTCACTCTCTGTGCAGTTAGCACAGAGCTTGAAGCCTCCAGCCTTCCACCATTCACTCCCTCCTTCTGCTTCCTTACATTCCTCTCACGAGAGCAGCTCTTTAACTCTCATTATACTTACACACTAGTTTGTACTTGCAACTCTAAATGACTACAACCACCAGTCCATCCCATTGTTACTACATACAGTGTTTTACCCTGAATCACAGTTTGCAGCCACAACTGCCCTTTCAATTAGTAAAGCAGAGATAGAAGCAGCAGCAGATTAATAATGCACTGAAATAAGATAGCCCAGTGTGATTCCAGACAGCAAAGAATAACTTCTACTGAAACATGAGGTCTCACAGAGAGTATGTGTCTACTGGACTATCAAACAGTACCTGGAACAGTGTTCACAAACATCACAGGACGTAGTTTGATCGCTTAAGTTCCATCTTGACTGCTAGTGGTCAAAAATGTCATGTTTTCAAAATGTGTCAGAAGACCAAATATGTCACTGATAGCTTTGATTACATCGGATACGACTGGCTATGATGACAACATGGAGGCTGTTCAGTTCATCTTCAGTCATTACCAAAGAGCCCGTGGCTCCGGGCCACTCTGGGCTCTTGGGCAGATACTTGGTGTGAATAATTAAATTCTCAGTTATTCAGAAAGAAGGCAAATATCATTGAGAATGCATTTCATTTAGGCAAATGTTCTTGTTCAATGTAGATCAACAAATATTAACTAGTCATTTATCTGAAACTACTAAATAGATATTAAAGATAGTTTATTGGTTTCATTTCAGAAAGGCTATTATATAATAAACAGAAGGCACATAAACATTGTAGATCATTTAAAGAAATGCAGTATCCAAGATAGACATCAGCTTCAGATAGGCTACATTGGGATGTTATGTTTACAACATGTATAAGCTTTGGCTTTCATTAAATGGCTTTAAGCATTGAACTGTTTCGTGGGCTCAGCCTGAACTTAACACAACTCTTTCTGTAAAATGATGATCAAGGGAGTGGCTCCTTGTTTCCTCCAAGGTTCAAGCTGTGCAATAGATCTCTTGCTCACGGCATTAGATAAGAGAGAGATATATTTATTAATAAAAAAACAAAATCTCCCAGCACTTATGAATACAATAAATCAATAGCGTCAAGTATCCGAGTATATGCTTAATATATAAAATAGGAAGCTCTTAATCTCTCCGACTATATTCCTCCAATACTAACAGAAGAAGTGGGATGCAACTGGTATTAAATATCTAATTTAGGATGGAAGACCAACATAATTAGAAACTCTTCTAATGACTGTACCTCTACCTATTCCCATGAGCTCGGCTACATTTAAGCAGTGGGATTCAACGGTCAACAAGAGGAAACATTATGGGAAGTAAAGCTAGAGGTGGACTAGCTCTCCTGATTTGCTAAATTATTATATGGCGGCACAGATATTAGTTATAAGGACCTGGTTAATGCCACAAATTAATAGACTTTAGTAGTTTTAATTAATATTTGTTAAATATATTTCATTTTATTATCTGCTTCCTGAAGTGGATAATCATTTAATCGAGAGTTGGAGATATTCTGTATTCTTATTATTGGTATGAAGGGCTCGGCTACAAAAAGGTGATGTCATGTATTCGGCACACCGATCACAAATGAGCAAGATCTGAATCTAAATGTAATGAAGTGTGATGTTTGCTTCTGTCCACACTCAGCCAGTCCCAATGAAGACAATTAGCAGGGATTTTATTAAATTAATAACATTGTTTCTTATTTAGTCATGAATACTTTATTTTGCCGAGACATATTATGATTTGAAACCAAGCTTTCAGGGGCTTTAGGTCAAAGAACATGGCAACATCATGTCCAGTGCAGAGATAACAATGACTTCAGGTTGTAATCAAACACTTCCTGTCAGTAAACACCACCACCAACATTTAACGTGAGGTGACTCTGCAGCTAATTTAACAGTGCACGCTGTGAACACACGTGTCTTTTCTAAAACAATCATCGTCGGTTGCAGGTTTTGAGTGAATAGTGTTGCTGACCTGGATCTCTGAGAGATGCAGCACGGTCTTCTTATAAGAGATCACATCAAAATCCACAGCCTTCCACACGGCGTGGCCCAGGAGGCTGCCCACATTCCTCTTCCTGGTGATGACAATCAGGTACATCCCTGTGGTGGAAGAGGTCCATCACAGCTGGTTAGCTGTACAGGTTTCAAAGACAACACAATGCTGCATCCCCATGGTACCTACCTGCTACCAGGCGAATGGTTCCCATGATGCCACATATAGGCCTGGTGACTGCTGAGGGAGGGACATCTTTTTTACCTGTGAAAACACCATAAATCTATTTAATCTAGTTTTCTCAATTGTGTGGCATGTGCTTCAACTATTAAATGTAAGGCAGATTGATGGGACAAAAGACAAATCAGTATGGTTGTGGGTGGTTAGCTGTGAGGTACGTCTTTCCCCTAATGTATTCTGATCATAACAATCTATAGCATGCCTAGCTAATACACGTGGAGAGAAAGAAACAGTTCAACAGCCTCAAGTTCGAGGGCCGAGGCGTGAATCTATACGCACGTCTCAACCATAGCTTAAAGCGATTTGTCTCCGACAGTTGAATGACTGTACATCACTGACACTACGGGACTCTCTACCTGTGAGGGTCATCTCATTTGAGACTCTGTCGATTGCCAGCACAGCATCAGCCCCCTCATCGCAGGCCTCGATGAAGAACTTCTCTGGGGTTGTGTGCCTGGGTGAGAGCAAGGGAGATTCTCAAGTTGAGTTTTTCCTCCAGGGGTAAAAATTACAGTTTGCAAATGTTTAAGTCAGTCAAATAAAGCTTTTGAGATGTTAATGTTCTCCTGCTTCAAAACAAATGTCAACTGATAACAATGCAAGGAGCATTACATCACTACTGGCTGCGTTGCAATACAACGTTTGACCACTTACAAGCAGAATATTCATTCTTGATAATACACTCAAAAAATTATGGATATGTGAAAAAATATAATTAAAGACAAGAATGTCCTAAGAAATATCTTACAGAGCGGGCAGGTCACATTAAAGACTTTTTATTTATTTATTTATTTTTTACCTCAAATGCAGAGGAACCGCCTTTATTTCTTATTTCCCCTGTTTTAAAAGTATATTCCCTGGTAGTAGTTAGTTAGTTAGTTAGTTAGTTAGTTAGTTAGACGTTTCACATTATGTGTTCCCAATGTCATTTGTTTGCAATAATGTTCATTAATTCAGTAGAACAACAGAGACAAGTTATACTCACAACTCTGCAAAAGATACTTTCTCCTTTAAACAAAAATACTGTTTTCATTCATTTATTATTTCCCGTCAATTTATTATTTGTTTGCTTTTAAGTTACCGCCAATGACACTCATCACTTCTGCTCAGATGCTCCACAATAAAAGTAATTCATGTGGGTTAATGTCATAATCTCCCCTTTGCCTGGAAGCCTTTTAGTGTAAAACATCTGCACGGTCATGTTTTAATGACAGTAACTAAGTATAGAAACATCTGCAAGTGGATTAATTGGTAAATGAAAACAGTAATTGTATTAAAAAAGAGACTGACAGCATCAGAGCAGTGAGTATGGCACGGATTGAGTAAAGCTGTGGCAATGTACATTATGCTTAATTTATCATGTCAGATGTTAGAGTACAGGTAATTCCACCTGTATTCATAAAGGACACGCCTCTGGCTCTTAAAAGCACCTACAAGTTTATCATAGTGTCCAAGAATTTCTTCCTGATGGCACTTGTAGGGCTGAGTTCCACAATCACTCAATATTGTCCAACGTTTAATATTTTTTGCATATTCCTTTTATTTTACCACCAGTGTGATGCAATATGCACCGCGCCCAGGTTGAGAGCATCTTCTGTGATCACAACCTGAGGCTCAAAGCTATGAGAGCTGTGAAATGGAAAGAAACCAACATAACCATTTGAGGTTCTGGAGGCAGTGAGTGAGGGGGCAGCGTGAGCCCAGAGACTAACACCAGGATTAACCTCCAATCCTACATCCTATCCATCCAGCTGAGATGATGAGGAGCAAGGAACTGAAAGTGGTTTTGATAAGGAAGGATCCTCACGGAGTGAAGTGAGCTGAAGCATGATGTTTTCCATCAAGATCAAGTAGAAGCGGTTATGAAATTAAAAAGGGGTGATTGTTTTTAGGAATATTCGGATGCACCCTGAACCCCACTAGTTTTGGATGTATACCATTGTAGTTAATTGTGAACTCTGACCCCCTTTTCCCTTGTGGGGAAACATTACATATTACACTAAACCCACAATCAGTTGAGCCATGAAACACAATCAAATTACAGCAAGTAGGGGAAATGGAGCATCCCCATTGCCAAGTGGTCTGAGGTGCATACTATGTACAGTCCCAGTAGAACTCCAGCTGGGGACCTTTTTTTACATTATCCTCTTACTCTCTTCCCAAATTCCTGTCTGTCTATACTGTCAAACTATTAACCTAAAGCAGAAGGCCATGAATGAGCAAACCTGAAAACACAAAGTGAATTGAAGGAAATTGTTGATTATCTAACTTAAGCATAGTATGGCAGCAGCTCTCCTATAAAGCCACTCGAATCAATGTGTTAAATGGACCAGAGATCCTAGCAACAGCTTTAATAACACACAGCTTTAAACCCCTGCAGAATGTGACCTGTAGTGCTGACACAACCACACAAACACCCTATTGTTGGTCTTCCATCATTTAGACCACAGTAAACATGCCTGTGTTAAAGTAGTATTACCGAGACGTCGACCACGACAAACTGTTTGCATGGTTTATGTTGTGCTGATCATTTTACAAATTAAGATAAAGTCTTTAAAATGTTTGGATCGGTTCTTCTTAAATTTCCAAGAAACCACTGGTTTTCATTCATTTCAGTACAGCATAAAAAACATTTGCAGAGACTTGAAACTTGCTTCGGTACGGTAATCCATCACAGTCATCGTTCTGAATACATTGTTGTGGAAGTACTGATTGATTTTAAAACTCTGCAATGCATGATCATGTAAAAATTGTTGCATGGGGTCAGGAGTAGTAAACATCCATGTACCTCACATCTAAGATTATGATAAATAAAATGTTATTCACATTTTACATTGTATCTCCCCACAAAATGTTCTAAATACACAATGCCAGGATGTATAAAGTGGATTTTATTTTTTTTTACTGCTATTGGGGCTTAGAAATGAGACAGACTCACCATGTGTATTTTGTGCAACTATGACAGACATATGAAGCAATATAATGCAAAACTGTGGCATCTCAGTTCAAACGTCCATTGTGGCAGAGGAACAATCATAACCTGCTAAACCTTAGAATAAACCAGCTAAACAAAGACTGGTTGGACCAGGAAGCTCACACTTTGAATGAGGTGACGTGTTTGAACAAGGGTGTGTCTGGAAAAGTAAAAACTATCATACTGTCAACTTTCATGAAAGTTATTAATTGCAATAGCTAACATTTAAATTTCACCAAATGTCAGTGTTCGGATCAGAGACCGCTGAATGAGGTCTGAGAGAAAATCCTTACGTTTCAAAGAAATGTGTGTCAAACGTCACTGAATGAAACTGATAATGCATCCGGATTTAAAATGAACGACAAACCCAATACGATAAACAACCATCAGCTGCTAGCTAGGTTAACTAACTTTCTGTTGGTTCGCACTTAACAAAACCCCTCAACGGGGCGTTTGGCGAAAGAGATGAAGCATTGGACCCGCAGTTGACACCTCCTGCCAGGTCTACATCATGATGCCAACATATTTTGTTCATAATGAATGAGTGTGGAGTGAAGCTTGGCTGGTTCCTGTTCTAACCTATGGTTCTAACGTTACCAGCCGTGCCTGTCAGCGAACTTCAGTCGCTGTGTCATCGGACCTAACGCTATCGCTCCTTCTGGACTCCAGCTCCAGCTTTACCTCAGTCATACGCGTTTGCCTCTTGTTTGCCTTTTATCAGACGTTCAAATAAGAATAAATATTTCATAAACGATTAACTATACTATATGTACTTACAAATTGTATCTCTCGTAGGCGGTCGCCATCTTCGCTCCGTCTACCTGACCTCAGTGACGACAGCAGTGAGAGTGAGTTCTACGTGTGTTGCCAGATAAAACTTGTAGAACCCATAGAGGGCGCAGTGCTTTAAATGCCCTTTCCCTTCCAATCCGAGAGAACCTGGCAACCACGAAATGCGATGCCGTTGGGTGGTGGTACTTGTAGTTTAATCACTGCAACTAATTGTACCTAGCGTTTGCATACATGGTATAATAATTGTCTCATTCTTAATTTTAGCTGTACAAGTCTTCGTAACTTTTGAAAACTGAATTGATAACGTTATGTGTCCTCTTGTATGATACACACAAATCCACAAACTCCTGTTCAAATGTCCTACTTACGTATTTCCTACTTCTTAGTAACAATACTCTATCGGATATGTCATTAGCATGTAGCCTACACCTATGTTCATATTAGCTTTACTTTTTATATTTGGCTCACATCAGTAGTTGCACCTTTCGTTCAGTTAATATGAAATCGTCCTAAAATTGACAATTAATTAATTAATTCACTTAACGCTCGATGAAAGAATTTAAATGACACAATGTTTACTTTATAAATTCTTCAAGTGAATCTAAATAACCTATACAAAAGGAAAACAATATGTCTATAGTAATTACATATAAGAGCCATTATGTATTAAAAATTACATTTAATTCATGGTATTTGTAGGCTGTCAGAAACAGGCACATTCAGGACACCAAAAGCACGCGGGTGCTGTGAAGGACCCGGACCCGCGTATATAAAGGATGGCCGGACATTTGTTCAGTCTCTCTTTGGCGTCTTCCTAAGTAGGAGGTACTGAGCTCCAATTCGTTAGGAAGTCTACGAAGTATTTATATACCTCAAAGGAAACACACGAAGGTAAATATGATGTGATTTGGTTCTCTTTTTTAAAGTGCTTTTTAGTCTTGTGTAGTATCACTCAGTGAAAGTAGACCATCAGCAGCGTCCACGGTGGCTCTTCCATGCCGAGCACATGGCATCCGTAATGGAGGGGAAAACCTGACTTCAGCCTGTCTTTGTCTTCCCAATAGATCCCATAATGACTCTCCTTAAGTTTACGAAGGCGAACACTGGGTGCTTAAGGACCTCGTGGAAAACCAAGATTGAAGATGGATGAATTAAGTGAGTATTTAATTAGTCCATCGTGGTTTAGAGAAATGCTACTTAAAAGAAAATAACGCTACACATTTTATTGAATTACCACTATGGTAGATATTTATCACGACCGTATTTGTGCAGTAAATGCATGAGAATTAAAGAAACGGAGCTTTTTCAAAATTAAACGCTAAAACTAACAAAATGAGTTACTATACCGAACACATTTGTTACCCTCCTGACTGGTATTGATGTCATCCCATTGTATTACTAAAACAAGAGAAAACATCTCCTTGTACTCATTTCCAGGCACGTAAAGACTAGCGCATGCGCGGGTCTCTGCAGAACCCTCTGCAGGGAGTTACCAAGATAGTTTTTATTTTTTATACAAATGCAGCCTTAAACTCGAGACTGCCTAAATGTTGTTCAAGTGACTAAAAATGTATATCCTTCTAATTTCTTACGGGTAGCTCTGTCATGGGTAATTACAGCTGTGAACGTGTGACTTACTTCGTAACTAATAATTGATATACATTGGTTTGAGAAAGGAACTAATGGAAATTACTGTTTTAAGATCACAATGACTAAGATGGAAGCTGCTGTCACCTTGGAGCACTGGGACTATAATTCCCCATGTCACCACAGTACTGGGTAGTCCTTCTACCTGAGTGAGGAGTTAAGTCTGCAGCCATGACCTGACTGGTGAGTGACTAGATGGCCACACGATGGTGTCTCAAACTCAATATGCCACAATGATGATTCACTAGACTAGAGTCTCTGATTACACATGATGCTCTTTCACAGTGCACTGAGATGCTATTACTGTTTGTCAATACAAAGTGCAGACATTAGAAGTGGAACTAATACTGTTTGTATTCATCCCCAGGTGTTACAGGATCTGGATACTGCGCTATGGGTAAGTGTGATTTAGAGCCTCTGTTCTGTGATCTTATGTGGGATGATGATTTCATAGACTAGAGTCTCTGACAAAAGCATGAAGTTATTTCACAGTGCACTGACCACATGACTACACCAGTGGTATGGTGTGTTTTAACCCATTTACTGTCAATCATGTAGACCTTATATTACGGCAGGAATTTATTTCCCTTATCCAGGCAGCCAATGTGTTCCTGAACTCCATGGAACCGTCTGAAAATTGTCAAAAATAAAAGTTATATTGGCTGGCAAAACTACTTTATAAAAGCTTACTGTGTGATTGACATAAATGGGCTATAACAGCCATCAGGTGTGATCCCTGAACTTGTCCTTGTCTTGCCATGTGGTGGTATTTATGAAACTTTGGCTTGCAGCTTGTCTGAAAGGAGTCTGCCTGACGGTTCCACACCTGTGATCACGAACTTCTCCACACGTGATGAACCATTAAAGATGAAAGTCATTATCAGGGTGAGTTGTGTAATGCAGCATGGGGGTTGGGGTCTAAATAATGTAATCAATTTAACCATTGGTCTTGGAGATACCGCCCGATAAAATGAAGACTATAAATCTGGAGCTGGGCTATTGCAGATAAACAATGTCATTTTATAATTGTAGCTCAATACTGTCAAGCGGGGCTTGAAGAGCTTATGTCTTGAGTTTGGTCAATGATGATTCAGTTTTTGGTTCAACTGATTTAAACTGAAGTTTACTCGCAGCGCACTGAGACCACTCTTGACTGTTGCTGCTCCTGTTGAGTGTGTGTGTGCAAGCCAAACACCGATAATCACTGTTTCATATCTTGTCAGGTATGACCGTGGCTGCCAAAGTTGGACGCAATGAACTGGTGTGCTGGGACTGTTACAAGCTTCAGAGATGGTCTATATGAAGCCATCAGAAAGTGACCGCCTGGATTCAGTCATATAATCTGCCTTTTGAAATCTGGTTTCATTTTCGTACAAAGCGATTCCCCTTCAACTGTTAACCTTCACATGCAGATGTATTTTCCAATAAATGTTTGACAAAATTATTCTTTATCTGTTCTTTCAAACTTTATTTTTAGCTGTCAAATGTGCAAGCAAATGGCTCTATAGTTTAGAACAGCCATCCTTATATATTTTTGAAATAATCCAAACTAATTGTAAATGCTACATGCCGAAATTGGATTTATTTCAAATACTGTCCACCGTGCAGTCTAAACGGGTGTTTTATTTTCGGTCTGAAGTTTTGAAGACTTTCTGCTGACCTGACATAAATGGGTCGGTGGTTCCACCATTTAGGATCCAGGATAGTGAACATGCGGTTTTATCTGGGTCCCACTCACAGTGAGTGAGCCGCTTGGCCAATGCAGAGTGAAGTGAGAGCTGCTGTGTATGGTTGGACCATGGCCTGGATGTAGGAATAGGCTGATTAGAAGCAGATACCTGCAGCTAGAGGGGGAGCGGTTTAGTGTGGGACAACTTGGGACCGCACTTATCTAACAGCTGTAGTTTCCTTGCAGATAAATTACAATTTAGTAATTCGTCAGGTTGCATAACTCCTGCACATGATTTATCGTATGTACATAACTAACGGGTCAGTTTGTGAGAGATAGATAGAGATATATGTGTGTGTGTATATATGTATGTATGTGTATATATATGTGTGTATGAGATCATACCTCGCAACCCTCCCGTTTTTCCTGGGATTGTCCCGTATTTTTCCTTCTATCCCGCTGTCCTCCCGTATTTTTAACCTTTCAATTAATAACTGTGCCTAATTAAAAAGTACAGTGGTAAAGCAGGTGTCAGTATTATGTTTAACATTAGCTAAAAAACGTTATGTGCCAGTAAACTGAAGAAATCAGGAACAATAACAGACAAAACAATGAGTCAGTGAACGGGAGATAGCTGGAGACAGTTAAAACTATGCAAGTAACTACACAAATGGGAGACTTTCCCTTATTTAATAAAAAGCAGCTTCTGGCAAACTCATGCTTTTTTTGTAAGGTGTGCCATTCAGATGTTAGCATCGCACACGGCAGAAAAATCGTCCAAGCACGCCCAAGAGGCACAAACACATTCACTGTCAATGACTTCATTTGTGACGAGAACTGTTTCGGAGGCAAACCAAGTGACCAGAGCTGAGGGAAAGATGTAGCCTTCAGGCAGGCATAGACTGCAACCTATGTTTACAAGTCCTTTGCAGATGCTAGGGACTCCCACACTGAATACAATGTATATATGCAATTAAAATACATACATTTTATAAACATGTCTGTACAAGTAATACATACTTTAAATATGTATTTCCTGAACCCGTCCGTTATGTGTTTACATTTACATTATATGGGGGATGGCTGGCTCAGAGCTGTTGAGGTATGGACGGAATATCGATCTAGATATCTATATCTAGATATAGATATCTAGATATAGATATCTAGATATAGAGATAGATATATATAGATAGATATATCTATATATATCTATCTAGATATCTATATCTATATATCTATCTAGATATCTATATCTATCTAGATATATATATCTATATATATATCTAGATATAGATATATATATCTAGATAGAGAGAGAGGTCTGCAGAAACCAACTTGTCTTGTACTTTTAGGCACTGCAGTTGCATAGCGAGGTCTGTTTAAAGGTTAAACTATAAAATAAGCCCTCTTTCCACGTGGCAAACAGCAGTGTTCCCAAAGCTAACCATGTGTTCAGCTTGGGGTTTGAAACCGCACCCTAGCAATACACCCATTCCATAAATATAGATGGTGTCCTCTACCAGTGGCTCACAATCTTATTCCTTAAAGGTGTCCTTTTCTATCAAGTCATCTTACAGTTTAACCCATTAGTTTATAAAATTAGTGATTTGGATGTATTTTTAGCAGAACATTTCCTGTGATTATTGCATCAGATTACTTTTCCTTTTATTCTTAGGAACTTTTAATACAACATGTGGCCATTGTTGTGTTCGCTCCTGGGTTGTTTTCAGTGCATACTTCTCTAATGTTTAGCAGAGTGAGGCAGCTTGTGTTCAGGTTTCCACCCTCTGTGACAGGGGTGTCAAACTCATTTTAGTTCAGGGGCCACATACAGCACAATTTGATCTCAAGTGGGCCGGACCAGTAAAACCAGACCATAATAACCTATAAATACGAAATAATTCAAAGTACATTCTGAAAATGTTCCCATTTAATGAACAACCTGTAATTTCTTAAGAGAAATAAGTGTAATTTCAACAATATTAAGCCTCAGTTTATCCTTTCAGGTGTGCATTACAACGTACAGATCACAGTGTGTCTACAAAGAAAGGCTCACAACATTTAGTGTCTAGAACAATGTAGTATTTTATTTTATGATCAAAACTTGTCTAGAAATGATTTTAAATGTACACTCATTTCCACATCTGTGTAGTAATCCTGACACACCGTACAAAGTAAAGTGGGAACTATTAAGGTAGAAGGTCATTTTTACAAAGTCATCCTGCGGGCCGGATTGGACCCTCTGGCGGGCCGGTTTTGGCCCCCTGCTCTGTGAGGTTTAAAGAAGTTTGTGTTTTATATAATATTCCAAACTTTACAATTTACAATTTTATTTAGTTTTCCTCTCAGAAATGAAGGAAATCCAGAGATTTAGGCCAACTGTATGTTTTAAAAAAATAATAATGTTTACACCCTTTAAAATTAAGACGTCCTCGCGACCACCCGTGAAGTTTAGGCGACCCCAGGGTGGGAACCGGTGAGTTTGCCAGGAAGTGAATTAAGACACGTCCTAGTACAAGAGCATTAGCATGAACTACAGATGGAGAACCGTGGTTTTATTTTGAAGTTTGTAACCAAACCGGTAGTCCGTGTTCTTTGTTCTCGTAATTAGCTCGGTAACCCTTCCCCAGGACATTTGCTGGTTGGGTACCTGTCAGTTAGCTTTGACTGGAAGCTGACTTTATCCAAGCGCAAAAACAAAACGTCCATTTGTTTACAACACGATATCCGTTGATGCTAACAAGGAGGGTTAGCTTACGGTCTAATAGACAAACTCAAGCTAACGTCACTGAAGGTGAGACTTTTTATCTGTTATCAGATTAGCTAACGCTACCGTAAGTTATTTGACAAACTCCAAAAACACGAAAATAGTTTTTCTTAAACGTTAAACCAGCTGACGTTAGTTGCTAACTAATCTCTCTGTATAGTAAAAGCCTGCAGGTTAGCCAAATATCCTGAACTGTAACATTAGCTAACTGGCATTGACGTCGACGTTGAATTGGAAGGAAGCTTTAGCTAATGCCTAAACCAACTGTAAAACTGTAAATGTATTCTCTTTTGTTTGCAGGTTTGAAGAGTGAACCCACTCTGAAAAGTTAAGCAAGTTTGTCAAGCAATGGCGTTAACAGTGTGGAGCTGAAGTATTGGTCAACTCAACCTATTTTCTTGTTACGAGCCGGCGCTAACTTGCTTTTTAAGAATATTTGAAGGTAATGTTGAGTTACTGAAAGCAACCTTGGCAGCTCCAACGGTTGCCAGGTTAAACCAGGTTAAACCAGAGACATGTAGATGAGAAGCCTGACTTCTAAATACTGTAATTTACTTTAGAGCATTGTCAGTAATGTAAGGTGGGTCACCCATGGTGAACTGCTCCAACACACCCACAGGTGTGTCTATGGCCTGAGGACGTTATTTTGCCTTGGTCTGAATCATTGTGAACAGGTATTACAACTTCACAACTGAACTGGAGGTACATGCATTCTTTACTATTAAGCTCACAGAGCTGCATGGCCAACTTCATGTGAGGAGCTCAGAACTGAGTGTGATTTAAATTAAACTCCTACAAGCTCCGTGCGAAAGCATGACAGCTGTGGTAAGCAGAGCATGGGGGTGGGTGCGATCATGGGGCAGTAGTGCTGTGTCAGAGAATACCACTACAGTGATGGCCAAGGGCCAGAAAGAGGATTTCAGTGGACAGGGTCTCAGAGAGTGGACCTCTTGGATCTGGGGAGGGCGGAGAAGTCATAGTGACCAAAGTAGTCCCGTAGAGGAGTACTGGGAGGCGCAGGAGAAGCTTCAGCCCGTGGAAATTGAAGTCTTTGGCGCAAGGCAACAGGAGACAGTGGCAAGCTCGAACCAAGCTCCAAGATGGTGGAATAAATATCTCCCAACTTCTTACCTTTCATGGCCAAGAAAAAATGAACCAAGCGGATTAAGACGAAAGAAACGTGATGGTTGGAGTGGAGGTACGTGGGACTGTGATATTGATGGGGACTTTTCTGATTATGGAACGCCTCCTCCGTCTCCTACGCCTCCTTCCTTTAAGCTGACATCTCCTTTTCGACTTTTTGCTAACAGCTGGAAGGTGGAAATCCTACCAGAGCACTATGATATCTGTTTCAACTTCCTCCGCCACTTGTTTGATCTGTTTGTCGTTGGCTTCCTGTGGACAGTGTCCCCCCCTGCCAAGCTGATCCTGGAGGTGTTTGGGGTCCAGGGAGCTCTGAGGCTGTGGTTCCATGGTATGGCCATGTTTTTTGTCTCTTCAGTTGGAATGGCAGGATTACTCTGGTTGATTCAGGAGTATCTCCCTCAGTTTGCCTTAATCTATGGCATCATCCAGGCATTGGTGATCTCTGTCAGTGTTCGACAGAGCGTGATCCTCGGCGTAGATGAAGAAAAAGAAGAAGATGAGGAGGAGGGCAAGGAGACCGAAGAAAAGAAAGACAGTATTGAACATAAAGAAAACCTTATGGACAAGGTGAAGACAAGTTAAATTTAAGGTAAGCCCCTTCAATCGTCTGATGGTATGTTTAGGTTACACTTTACCACATGCTAAAAGTGTTTCCTTTTCTCTAAAGGTTTGCTTTATAGTTTTGGTTTTATGGCCAAATCATAAACCTCTTCAGCACTGTAAATAACTGCTGACAACAGGAGAGAGTGAAAAGACAGGCAGCTGAAGCTGTAGCATTAGACTAGGTGAAGCTCTGGAGCCTCTTATTTAACTTTAGGTGAACCTCAAACCTCCAGGATGCATAATGAAGCTGGATGAGCCTTGCTTATGGGCTGCAGGCCCCCGATCATATACAGCCATAGCGAAAGACTCTGGATCCATAGTGAGCATAATACATCAACCAATATTTGAAGAATCTGTTTTCCAAATTTCATATAACGCATAATAATATATCATTTGCAAGGGCAATTTTTCTGCAGAACAAGTACACTGTACTTTTACTTAGGTAAGATTTTGAGTGCAGGGCTTTTACTATGTTTTTTAAATGGCATCGAGCACATATTTATTAAAAGCAACAGGTAAAATATGATACACACACACACACACACACACACACACACACACACACACACACACACAGAGGCTATCTTTCATCTAGTTTAATCCTGTTACCATAGAAGAATGAGTGTGAGAATCCCTAAGTGGTGTGAAACCAGCTAGAACCGCTGACTAAGAATAAAAGGATTCATCAGGGAGACACAGATAATTCAGTTTATTTGCCTGAGGCCTCTGCTGTCCCGCTGCTTCAGTTTTCATAATGATGTGTTCACAGAAATGTGCCATTAGTTTTTATTATGTCGGCACAACCATTAGCCAGACATCAGAGGTGATGGAATACATTTAGTTGAAATACTATAATAACATACTGTGTCTGTGGACCTATTTACAGTTGGTATCAGAATGTTTTTTGATGTTATAAAAGTATAGTTCTGGTTCACAATTATTATTGGGTCTTGTTTTTTCAGTTATGATAACATTGTATTCACGAATTGAATTGCAGAGTTCAGCAACTACAGTGACTCGCTACTACAAAATGCAACAGGCTGGAAACAAACCAACAGTTGTTTTATTGATCGTCTGTAAGCCACCTGACATGTTGCTAATTATCCCTCATTCAACCGGAAAACTGTGCACGCCACTACAGTACAGTGTGTCAAAGTTGAAGCAAGAACAATGTTATCAACAGAAATGATGGCCAAAACTAAGACGAGAGTTGAATGTGCCACAACAATGTTGAGAAAAACGATAACTACCCCGGAACATTCTCCTGTAGTTTAGTAATGATGAGTTCATATTTGACCTATTTTTATCATAGTGCAGGGTGTTCAGTTTTCCAAGAATTCAATGTCACTGCATCAACTCCAGCCACACCTTCCTCTATACAAACCCAGCACATGTCTGAGTACTGTCTTCCAGATGAGCTGTTTATTAAGAGAGCTGTGTCTTTTCCACAGACGCTGAGAAGTTACTGTCTATTCAGGAGTCCACCAACATCAGTCCAGCTGTATCGGAGCTCCTCCAGCAGGACGACGGACTGTTTCACTGACTTAAGAATTGTATTGCACATTCATTAAATTCATACAAGTTTTTCTCATATTACTTACTCCGTTTAACACTAATGACCTGCATTTTATAGATGTTGTCCTCACTTGATCTTAATCTTGTCACCAGAATGTGGACGTTAAGTCAAGAAAGAGAAAGATGCACCATATTTAGGGAATGCTACATTTATTCTGCTAACATTTTATTTCCTGTCTTGTGAGACTTTTAACTGGTTTGGGACCAGGAGATTGCCTTTGTTTCATTCTGGGTGACAAGAAATGCACAAATTTGAACCCCAAACAACCAAAACCTAAATTCTGACGGACCATAATAGCTTGAATTTGGGTTTGTCTTTTGTCACCATTACACGTCTCATCTGCTAATATTCATCCCATCTTTAATTTAATTCAACTAAAGCTTGCGAGATAGACACATTCAATCATGCGCTTCTTGTGCCATCTCTAGCCGGCTCCAATAGACTCGCTTTGACTTTGCCATCGTCCTTTTGTTCAATGTTAACCTGCAAGTTCACACGGATGACCACTAGAAACACTGCACTGTATTTGGTGGTTATTAAAGTTGTGTACAATATTACACTCCTGTACTACAAACTGTAATATTGCTTTGTTTACAGTCTGTGATCATTCTGCTTAATATTTATTTATTACCAGACCTGTGACGTCACACATCCCTTTTCACGGTACATTTTGTTGAACTGAAGGCTAAAATCCAAATTCAGTCAATGGATGAGCAAGTAGTCATTTTACTGTTCTAAAGCCATAACATCTCCTTTTGTCTCTTCAAAAAAAAAAAAGGTTGAGACCGAAAACTAATGGAATGTAATGGTGTTGTTTCTTGGAACGAGCATCTAACAGCAGTGAGGGTGAGCATGTATTACGTAACATTGAGATTCCTTGAACGTGACACTGTCGTTGCTGTGGGAGGAATCTGTTTGGAGATCTTTAAGTGGCACATTATACCAGCAGCACATTTAATGATGTGTCCTAATGTCATTTTCTGTGCCATGATGTTGCTTGTTTCAAACTTTACTTCTCCCCACAAGTATGTGGATTTTTCTTTTTTGACTTTTATTACATGCCATGCTTTAGATTTAAAGGTGCAACAATGAAAAGACCAAACATCTCATTTGGTTTTGGTGCACGATAAGCATGTCTTGCACACAACACTGTTGTACTTTACCATATTTGACTTGCATTACACATTCTCTCTATAGCATGTGTCTACCATTTATTCAGAAAGACATGGACATGTTTACTTACCTGTATCACAGCCTGTGAGATGTGGAAGCCTGTGCCTGACAATATTGAAATGAAATAATTGAATCCATTTGTTTGCACATGATGTATGTCGAAATTAGAATACAGATGTCAAAATAGCATTTTCATGAAAAAGCAGAACTACTGCCAAAATGATGAAAAGAAAACTTGAATGAAAGTCATTTTTCAGTATTCAGTATACTCCAAAGCATAACACTGCCATAATGACATGATCTAGTCTCTTTCATTTTCCAATTGGCAATGTGCAACATAAACGTTCAAATGAAATTGCAATCTTGACTTTTGAATTTTGAGCCGAAACAATCGATCGACAGAAAATGTATCTTGAATATTTTTGATATTGTCATTTCAACATTTTCTCAGCTGTCCGTTGCTGCATTGTTCGTGTGGCAGTACAAATCATTTGAAGATGAAACGCTGATGGTATTTTTCTGTATTTCTTTACATATAGACCAAACAATTCATTGAGATAATAATTGGCTGAATAATGAAAGTAAGAGTTGCAGCCCTTTATTAATTTTAATTATATTGTAAATGGTATCTTTGTTGCCAATTTAAGAATAGTTTGCTAGATTTATAAAAGAGGCCTGTCCTGTTATTTCACTAGTAACAAGCTAAAAACAGGTCATTCAAAAAAGTCCATTTCACTTTGATTGTTTTTATGGCGGCGTTATGCAAAGACTACTGAAAATTAGTAGCACTCTAGTTTTTATTTTCATTTTCATTTCGGCAGTATTGATTTATTTTTAAACAATAAAATTGGATTTTTTAATTATAATTTAAATGTTTCAATTTGTGCACACAAATAGAAAATGACATTTAACGAATGTTTATTCATTTGAGTTCCCAGAAGGTGACTGTGTTGCCTTTTGTTCACTTTAGCTTATTGTACTGATAATAACGCCGATAATTCCTCGTAAGAAAGCTATTTTTATACGAACAGGAGAGACACCTAACAAGTGCTGGATCGCTGTAGCTGAAGGAACTCTGTCCTGCTTCCTTAAATAAGGAGGAAGGAACTCACTGATACCCATGGTGCCATTTTAACTTGGAAGAAAGAAAGGAAGGAAGTATCTGCTGTGAACTATTACTAACTGTACATCTAATTTGTAGACACTTTGAACCCAACGCTACACTGAGTTGTGATGCTCCCACTGGCTCAATAAATATTCTCTTATATTAGATTGTCTGCTTGTTTTAATTTCCTATACACTTCTTTGAAATCCTACAAGAAATGAAACAATTGTGATTATGGCATATTGATTATGCTGAGATGACCTTTTCAGTCCAACCAATACAGAGGCAGTAACCAACACTACTGTATGTGTTTGCATGTTGTAGCCATATACACAAATACAAATGGAAACAAAGCTTCCAGGAAGGAAGGAAAACATCACATTCATTTCAGTGTGCAGACACTTGAGTGAGATAAAGCATCACAATGAGCATCCTGCAGTTCAGAGCATCAGCTGCATCACTATAACGGATGTCATTCTGAAGACAACGTTTCCGACCAAAGCCCCTCATAACCCTGTCTGCATTGTGCAAAGTTCCTCTGCTGGAACACCACCAGGTTTGCTGTGTGCTCATTTAATTAAACACAAATGAATTAAGGATTGTGCACCATGTAAGCACACTATCGGTTTCACCTTAAATTAGAGTTTTACACTGGGACATTTTCAGGGCAGGACAGGACCCCAAGATCAGTCTCTTTATCTGATAACTGCTCCACTGTGTTCAGCAGCTAGTCACTAACTGTGTCTGTTGACGGCAGGCAGAGTACAGAGTACAGAGTGCAGTGCAGAGTGCAGTAAAGAGTACATAGTACATAGTGCAGTGCAGTACAGAGTGCAGTGCAGAGTGCAGTAAAGAGTACATAGTACAGAGTGCAGTGCAGTACAGAGTGCAGTGCAGAGTGCAGTAAAGAGTACATAGTACAGAGTGCAGTGCAGTACAGAGTGCAGTACAGAGTACAGTACAGAGTGCATTAGAGTGCAGTACAGAGTACAGTACAGAGTGCAGTACAGAGTGCAGTACAGAGTACAGTACAGAGTGCAGTACAGAGTACAGTACAGAGTGCATTAGAGTACAGTACAGAGTACAGTACAGAGTACAGTACAGAGTGCAGTACAGAGTACAGTACAGAGTGCAGTACAGAGTGCAGTACAGTACAGAGTGCAGTAAAGAGTACATAGTACAGAGTGCAGTGCAGTACAGAGTGCAGTACAGAGTGCAGTACAGAGTGCAGAGTGCAGTACAGAGTGCAGTACAGAGTGCAGTACAGAGTGCAGTACAGAGTGCAGTACAGAGTGCAGAGTGCAGTACAGAGTGCAGAGTGCAGTACAGAGTACAGTACATAGTGCAGTACAGAGTGCAGTACAGAGTGCAGAGTGCAGTACAGAGTACAGTACATAGTGCAGTACAGAGTGCAGTACAGAGTGCAGAGTGCAGTACAGAGTGCAGTACAGAGTA
>NC_041365.1:18740240-18807740 GCF_900634415.1 Cottoperca gobio
CTCTCCTCTCTCTCTGTCTCTCTTCTATCCCTTATCGCTCTTTATCTCTTCTCTCTCTCTCATGTCTCTCTTTCTCTCTCTCTCCCTCTCTATATATCTATATATATAATAGAGCTATATAGAGAGAGATATATATACATATGTATATATCTGTTCTGGATGTTTCAGTTCTTCAAACCTGTTTAGAAGTTTAACTGACCCAAACTGTGTAATATGTTCTGTCAGTAATCGTCACTATAGTCTGCATTCATTTTAAACCTTAACAAATCACAAACAGCAAAACACTCACTGAACTGAATATAAAAGTTTGACCTTAGTTGACCAGTTCTCTCTTCTAACCTCACATACTGTTTGTAATTGCAATGTTACTACACGACGGTGGTCGACTGCGTGTCAAGTATTAGCAAGTTTAGAATGAAGACCAGCAAATAGATAAATAAAATAAAACGATGTGCTGTACTTTGTCAAAAGGAAGATACATGGCAGACAGCATGTTATGGCCTCTCTATGTCCATCTGTTCAAACTGCCAACATACTGCATGCTGCTCCACACGCCTCTCAGACACAAACATGCTGCTGGGGAAATTACAGTGAGGCTGCAATTTCCTGTTGGAATAACAAGCATGGAGTCAGAGCTTTCTAAACTCTCTGTTCTGGTGACATTCTAACTCGTGCTTTTATATGTTGAAGCTATTTCATGACGAATCAACACTTCCTGCTGAGGAACATAGCATTACAAACATCTGTTTTAATGAGCAGCCATTGGTTTCCACTCATTTCACTACTGTATGAAAATCTAACGTTTAGATTGTGAAAAACATTTGTATAGTCCAATAATATTATGAGCACTGCGTGTCAATGTGTGTAAAGGGTTCAGCACTTACAAGTTGGCACAATATCATGTTTTAGCTGACAGACCAGAATTTACAATTATCCTTCTTCAAAAATCCGTGTTGACGTCACTTCACACCATACACAATAGAAGTGTTTTCACATATTTTAGTTCATTTATGACGATCAAATATGGTTTACATTACTACTGCCGACCCTTTTCTAAAGCTCACTGCAGTCTTTCAGCTTCTTTTGAGTTCCTTCTTGTCCTGACTTCCAGGCAGTACACAAATCCATCAGTCTGCTTTCTTAACTGCTGTAAAGGTCAAGTTACCATCGGGTGTTAATGAGGCTGACGTGCAGGCTGAAATTTGATGGATAGATCACTTTACTCAGGTTTGAAACATATTTATACTTACATATATACATACATGCATGACGCAAATATCTATGAGTCTGTTGAATAAACAAGCTACTTTAAGAAATAGAATGTTTGTTGGCTGTTAACCAAACATTTACTAAATTCATTGGAAAACATTTGATTTGATGCTTTTTTTTGTTTTGTGTTTGTCACCTTGAGTCCTGGACAGTGTGATGAACATTGTTCTCTTTCTTCCAACATTTTAAAAACAAGGAATGACTACTTGATTCATTGAGAAAGTATTCAGCAAATTAGGCGATGAAAATAATGGGCAGTTGCAACATTGCATTTCAGCAGAACAACTCTGACAACAATAAAAGCAAACATGGTGTTCACTGTGATGATCACAGACCTCAGCGTTTATTGTCATAGCGTAGTGAAATAGATGTATATCAACGGCTGCCTTGAACATAGGAAAGCATTTCAAATGTTACCATTCTACTACATGCTTTGGAAAACTCTCAGCACTGATGTAATGCATACGGTGTATAATCTGTATTAAAAGAGCTTAAACATGCAGAAAGACTTGCATGGCCTGTTAAATTCTATCGTCATCACAGCATGTCTCCTTTAAGAAGCAGTGCTTCTAAGCACTAGTGCTTTTAAAGACATTTCAAAGTGAACTTGTCGTTATCATTCCATGTTACGCATGTCAGTTGGCAAAAATACTGAGCATGCTTTTAGCTGCTGAAAGGAGAGCAGGACTTTCAATTAGGCTAATTCAATAATCCATGTAGCTCAGTGCTTCTCAGAGCAGCAGCACAGAGGCTGCAATGCTCTCTGACTCATGACTGGAATGCAGCATCAGGCCTACCTGTACTTCAGTGTTGGAACTAAACTAAAAAAAGAGTGCAGTTTGTACATGTCATTGTCGTGGCCAGACCCCACAACCAGCCTGCAGTGCCCATTAGTGGCTGTGTGACCCTCCAGAGTTTGGGGGCACTGTGGCTCCCCCACCCCCCCTCTGTCCGTTGCCTCTCCTGCCGTGGCCCAGGATACAGTGAGCGCTGCCACAGCCTTCATCATCATCCTCCCCCTCGCTTTCAGAGGACGACTCTCCGAACTGTCGAGGCTTCTCATAAATACAGCAGCCTGGAACACAACAAACACAGTTAGGGTTGATCCTCTACAGCTGATGCTTCTCCGACTCATTGTTAGCTCATACGCCTGTGACAGTTTAAAATACAGCTCGGCACCCTGTTCAAACATTTCCGTTCAGAAATAGTAACTAAAGGGGGCGTGTGGTAAAAATAGCTTTAAGCTGTTTGATCTGAAAAATCAAGTAGTCCAGCAGCAGGATGAAGATGAGGTTATTTACATTGTAATATGTGTATGGAAGAAGATTCTAATCCACCACAAGACATTCAAACATTTTCACTCTATAATGTTCTGGTCAATCACTACATGTTTTAGCTACTTTATGCATATCAAATATTGTTAGTCAGAATTAAGTTACTCAGGAATGCCCTCATTAGCATGTCAATTGTACGTTTTTATGCTACTTTTATTATTTGAGTTGTTCGTACGTCCAGAGGTTCTCAGTACATAGTACATGTGCGTATATTAATGGATAGAGGAGTGTGTCACTGTTTCAGAGAAATATGAACCATGCTGATTGGACATTATGAGCCTTAGTAATGTAAAAATATATATAGATGGTGCAAAATTAAAAAACGCATAAACATGTTAGTTTTGTTTGGTGTCTTCAGTTCCCATCAAGCATTGCTAGGCAACAGGTTGGGTCCATGTTTACTTCCTGTCAGCTGATGTCATTCACATACACTTCAACAGGAAATAAACTGGGACACGTTTAGAATGTTTGTTTACAACTGTTTAACGGTCTTCATCTGAGCCCTGCTTTAGCCTCTTTTCACATTTTGAAGATTCTTAAAATCATAAAATTCATGTTTGTTAGCGTTTACGCTGTAACCATGGATGTGCAGACAAGCACCAATGGATTGATCTGATGCTAAAGAAAACATCGTGAAGATATAGGTAGAAGTGAGCATAACAATGTGTCGCAACCTTTACATTTTTTAACACCATTAAATTCAATAATCAGACCTTTGCTGAAAACAAAAAGAAGCTCTGCATTCATAACATTTCAGTGTGGGCTGATAAGTACAAACTCACATTTTGAAGACCTTCTTCCTAGATGCTCGTTGTCGACAGTGTCGCTGGACCACTCCACCTTCTTCTCAGTCTTCCTCTTCCTTAGCTTGATTGTCAGGCTGCGTCCCTCCTGTAACATATGAGAGGTCTGCTGTGAGATACTGGCTTCAAATGTAAACTAACAGTACCCTGTTATCACAGGAAATCTCAGGGCTCTGGTTTGTACTTTATGAACATGGGTCCTGGCTGGGAAAATGCAGAGTGCCAATAAGGTTTTCCACACCAAACTGGAACTTGGTTTGGGAACCGGAGGGCCACTGGTCCGGTTGAGAGGTACCAGTTCACTTCCTTGGAACTGCCGAGGTGTCCTTGAGCAAGGACCCCCCACACTGCTCCCCAGGCGCTGATACAATAGCTGCCTTCGGCTCCTAATACCAGGATTGGTTAAATGCAGAGTTGTGTGTACATGTGACCATTTAAAAGAGGATTCACAATCCTCCATTTCCAGATGCATGATTGTACTGTGATCACTGCAAATGCATGTCTCAGGTCTCAATATGATATGATTTGATCAGTACCGAAGAAAGACCTGAGTTCAGGCCAAGGTCCAAAAATCCTACCTGAGAACCGCGACCAGAGGACTTAACGTTACTGTTAACGCATACCGTTACATGAGAACATTCTGGACATACCAAGACACACGGTTACCGTAATGTCAACAGTAGCGTACTTTCCTAACATCCTAACTAGTACTGTCACCTTGAATGAGATTAAAGTAATTAACACATGAGGCCCCGTGAAGCTTAATGAGACTGAGAGCCCTGATATCATTTCAGGCATGATACAAATGAAGGCTACAAGCAGCGCGGCCTCATTAGTGCTGGAAACAGAGCAAGGTACGAACCACCGTTAGCGAACAGTCCTCACGAGCTTAACGTTACCTGCTGGGGCGGCGGCGGCGTGCTCGTCTGAACAGTCTCCGTTATCGTCTCACTCGATGTCCCGGGAACCTCCGCCATCCCTGGAGCTGCTTTGCTAACGCTACAGTTAGCTAGCTATGAAATAGAAATAACCGGAGTCGACTGTCAGTGATTAAGAGGGTCTGTAATATAACGTTATGGTGGCTCCAACGGCAGACTTTGATTCTTTAAATCACAAAACTGTATTAAAATTGGAGCTTGTTGACCTGAAGATTATGAGGCGTTGAACACTACGTTGAGATGTGGCTAACACAAAGTCAAGCTGCAGGATGAGTTGGTCAGACTCAAACGGAAGTTTAATGTTTTCACGTAAAAACGATTATCAGGTGTCGCACAAACAAACAAAAATCACGCCAAACCTCTGTGTTATTTCATAATATTATGTATGCAATGAAACAACCTTTAGGACATTAATATTGCAATTTTGGTGAACATTATTTCATATGTCGTTTTATTTTTTTAATGTAGGCAGGATGCTTCGTACAGCATTAGTGTTGTGGGGAAGATATTTTCAGACGGACAGCGGTCATTTCCTGTTGCACCGTGAAGTTTAACAGTCCGTCAACAAACAGCATCCACATGCCGAGAATATTAGAAGAAATATTATAACAGAGTGATGTGAAATTACAATTTTCCTACGAGGCTATACAATTATGTAAGGTTTACATATAATTAGCACCATTATAGAAATGCACTTTCTTAAGCTTGCAATGACGAAGTGGCTAAGTTAGAAGGTCGTGGCATTGTGAGCACTCTGTATTGAAAGCACAGTAAGTTCATTTAGATATTAACTGTCATTGCAGATAAACTTATTTTACTTGTAGCTCATTTAATAGATAGCTTCTCTGAATCTATAGCCGACGTTTACACGACATGACTGGTTCTGTGTGTTTGTGTTACTGAGGATGTGGAGGACAGGTCGTGTCCTGAGTGTTCGGCTGGCGGGCAGAGGAGCAGCCAGACTCTGTTCCGGCAGCACACTAAAACCTCCATCCTCCTCTTCACGGCCCCAAGCAGAGAAACAGAGGCGTCGACGGAAGCAGGAGGAGGCCATACTGTCAAGTCAACACAGTGTAAGTAGGAAAGAAGCATTATGAAAATAATAATCTAGTCATAAGATGCTGAGAGAGGGATGCTGACATTTTGAAAGATATAGGTATAAAATCCTGCTTTTAAAAATAATCTTTTGCTGATTTGCAATGCATAGTAGTTGTCTGTCTTGCAATATGCTGTGTATTATTATTATTATTATTATTATTATTATTATTATTATTATTATTGTTATTATTATTATTATTATTATTGTTATTATTATTATTATTGTTATTATTATTATTATTATTATTATTATTATTATTATTACAGGTCATTTAGCAGACGCTCTTATCCAGAGAGACTTACAGTGAACTAACTACAGGGACAGTCTCCCTGGAGCAGCTCAGGGTTAAGTACCTTGCTCAGGGGCACAATGGTGGCAGCCCTGGTGTTGACCTCACAACCTATATACTACATTACTACATACAGATATTACATTATTAATTATAAATAAGTTATTTTATATCTTAAGAAATCCTGCTTGTAGCACAGTATCATGGGTCTGTGGTTAATGGTGGGTAATATGGACGTATTCCTATAACTCAGAATATGTGATTTATGTCATGGTTCATTGATTTGTAACAGTGCTCACACTGTCCCAATACAGCAGATACATGAGTTGAAGTGTGATGTTTGTGTTTCCAGCCTGCTGAAGATAAAGCAGTGAAGTGGAACGAGAAGCAGAAGATCGAGTACACCGCTCTAACTGCTCCAGGGACAAAGAAAGGTGAGAGACTTCCTGTCACTGCAGCGCCCGATTGTCTTCCTGTTGTGTCTCTCTGCAGACCTATAGCAAGTTGTTTTGTTCTTTGCAGACACCAGCCTGCTGTTCCCAGCCTCGTACAGTCCTGAGTATGTGGAGTCTTGCTGGTATCAGTGGTGGGAGAGAGAGGGCTTCTTTCGTCCAGAGCAACATGTGAGGAACAAAACAACACATGAAACTAGAACAACTTCGTACATAATGAGTCGTCATGATGACGAGAAGACCAAGATCATTCCATTCGGTCCACACAGTGAAAATAAATGGGAAGTGACTTCATCCAAACCAATACCAAGCTGTCATGTGATTCAAATCTGAACTTTGAAAACCAACTTTAAGGGCTCAGTCTTGTTTTGTTCTCATGAAGCATCTCTAATATCAAGCCATGTCTGTCTGCTGCTGAGCTGGAAGAAGTTATTCAGGCCTTTGTTCCATTTCTCTGGGTTATTTTTATAACATTATCTTTATTGGTTTTGTGTAACATAACAGTCCCAGGGCTGAGTAAAATAATAAAGTACAAGAAGGTAATCACATAGATGCCTACTCAAAGAACAATAAATGAAGGTACAGGATATTATGAAAGACAATCAAACCATGTAGTTACAGAGCGGGAACAGATAACAGCGCTTGTTTATCAATTTAGTTGTAAGAGCTGGATAAAAAGAAAAAAAACTATAAGACAATAAAATCTAAAACAAACATGTCCGACTCACACGTGACAGTTGTATTCAACACTTATTTGAATATAAAAGAGCACTATATATATCCCTTCAGGTTATACGCCATGTATTTATTTGGTATACCTGACGTAACTCTCTATATTCTGCACTCTACTAAGCCAATATGTAAAAGGGGGTACCCTTAGCTCTGCAGATAAAGCTCTTCTCTCAGATCCTAAATGTAGATGTGCAACCAGGGATGACTTTCAATTTGCTATCATGGCACCAAAAAACACAGCTTTTAAAACGGGCAATAAAAATGGACAATATTGTGTTTTAACTTTTTTTACTTTATATTTTTATGTCCTTAATGTTCATTATTGTTTACATTTGACGATGTCATTTTATTACTGTCTCTGTTTTAAAATCACTTTGATGTGAAAGTTGAGTGTAAGAAGGGATGACTCGGTGAGTTGGACTGAAAGCACAATGTGCAATAGAAACAGCGCCTGCACACGTGTGAGTTCGGTGTGTTTCTCCTTTGCTTTCACACTTTAAAATGTCATAATGTCATGTCCATCAGGAGAGGTTACCTCACGCTGTGGATCGGACCTTCTCACTGTGTATCCCTCCACCAAACGTGACCGGTAGTCTGCACCTGGGCCATGCTCTGACTGTAGCTGTGGAGGACGCTCTGGTGCGATGGTAACTGCCGACAACATCTGCAGCAGGTTGTGTGAAGTATCATTAGTTATCTGCTGATGGAGCAGTAACGTATCTATTTGTAATCCACCAGGAGAAGGATGCAGGGCTACAGAGTGCTTTGGGTTCCTGGATGTGACCATGCAGGGATTGCAACACAGGTATGACAACTTCTTCTTCTTTCATGGCACGACATGGCATTTTAATGATTGGCTCACATTGTTGTCTGTTAGACAGTGGTGGAGAGGAGACTGCTGAGGGAAAGAGGGAAGCGCAGACAGGACTTCACCAGGCAAGAGTTTCTACGTGAGGTGTGGAAATGGAAGAACGAGTGAGTTTTTCACATTCTCATTCTCACTCTTCCTCCACTCTTTAGTCCCGACGATGTTTGCTTCATTCAGTTCCTTTGTCCCTGTGTGTCCCAGGACAGGAGATGAGATCTACCAGCAGCTGAGGAGGCTCGGAGCTTCTCTGGACTGGAGCAGAGCGTGCTTCACCATGGATCCAGTAAGGTTCCTCTCAGATATGTATACTTATTATACCACCTGGCAAGTGTATGTGTAGAATGTGATCCTTCCAAATTATTCTAATGGAGTTTTAAATGTGGTGCTCCTCCTCAGGGTTCATATGTTGTGAGATAATGGATCCACAAACTATAAGGGTAACTTCTGATTCATCATCAGTCATAGTATATTAACCTGTTTATATTCTAGTTGTAGTAGTTTTATTGTTATGTAATT
The DNA here is from genome assembly GCF_900634415.1 of Cottoperca gobio. Classification (NCBI taxonomy): domain Eukaryota; kingdom Metazoa; phylum Chordata; class Actinopteri; order Perciformes; family Bovichtidae; genus Cottoperca; species Cottoperca gobio. Next base: position 18,748,541 of record NC_041365.1, read on the forward strand.
CTAATGTGTTCTCTCATACAAGATTTGTTTTGAGAATTGAAGTCATTTTGACACACACACACACACACACACACACACACACACACACACACACACACACACACACGCACCACTTCCATCTCTGCAGTGACGTTTCTCTCCTTCTGTAAAGAGATGCATTTCCTTGTGTTGCACACTAGGGGGCGTACTCTGTGGACACCAGGTGTAAACTACACACTGTGAGAGTCCTGTTTGATTATTAATACATTTATTCATATGTGAGGATAAAGTACAGCGCAGTAGAGGGGTACAGTACTTTCACTTTTACTCTGAGCGTTCATTTAGATTTATAATATGCTGCATTACATTATTTTTACATTATATCCACATTAAAATGATCTTCTAGCATATCATAATTATGTGTCAGTCAGACATTTTCAAATCCTACGCATCTTGCACAGTGCTTTTCAGATGTGCCATTCCTATTACATATAAGTTTAATTTTATTATTTTTCCTTTTCACTACCGCAGTGTTGGTACATATAATATAAGCTTGTTCTTGCATGCTTCAGCGATGAGTAGGCTTTCAGAATAATATTTTTAAAAAGAGGTTTAAGGTGTGCTGAGTTTCTTTATATTGTCTTTCAGGCTCTGAGCAGAGCTGTGACGGAGGCCTTCGTCAGGCTGTGTGACTCTGGTCTCATCTATCGCTCGGAGGCTTTGGTCAACTGGAGCTGTGCTCTGGAATCTGTCATCTCTGACATAGAGGTGAAACAGCTTCACATGGAAATAAAGTAAATGCAACAGGTGGACAAAATAATGGATACCACAAATATGGGATGTAAAACTGAAATAAGTAAAGGTCTTTTCAGTAAAACATTTTCAATGAGAGGCCAGCAGCAGGAAGGGAGGCGCGGGCAATCTGACGGGGACAGCGACAAGCACAATCCTCGTGAATGTGTCACATCCATGCTCGTCTCACGCATGGAATATACAACATAGTACAAATGCAACATGGTGGGGTCAAATATGAAAAAGCTGGATCCAGGAGGATGTCAACAAAGATTCCTGGTGCCTCCAAAAGAAAATACAGTAGTGTACAGACGCTGTTTCCATGGTTACCTGGCGTTACCTGCGCAGGTAGCGCCTGTCTGTTCACATGAGGAGCGCTATGAGACCCTATGGGTCCAAGCGGAATGTCGCTCCCCATCTGAAAAGACCTTAAGGCTCTTCCTTTGTCCCGGGAGCCAGAAGCTGCTGGAGGTTCACCTCTAGTCTTACGCTTCAGTGACTCACTGTGTGCTGCCGGCTGGTGAACGTGGTTCATCTCTAATGATCAAACAATGATGCCTTTAAAACATGCCGGCTTTCATGACCAGCAGGATGACCTGTTTCATCATAAAACAAATATCGTATTCACGCTTTGAAGCATTCCTCCTATTTCGTCCACCTATTGTACGTTATTGTACGACAGCATCATAGCTCATTTTGTTCTGTATTTCTTTGATGTAATGACAAAAGATGTACACTTGTAAAGAATGGTGTATGTACGTCAACTTGTGGATTTGCTGTCAGGTTGACTCAAAGGAGCTGTCTGGGCCGACCATGCTGTCTGTTCCTGGCTATGAAAACAAGGTGGAGTTTGGAACAATGTTCACCTTCGCATACGCTGTAGAAGGCCACGGTGAGTATTTGTGACTGTTTGGAAATATGATTCATATTGTGATTGTTCTGTTTTATTATCTTATGTTAGGTTTTGTCTTTTCCCTGTGTGTTAGATGGAGAGGTGGCAGTGTCCACCACCCGTCCTGAGACTATGCTGGGTGATGTGGCTGTAGCTGTTCACCCTGACGATCCTCGATATCAGGCTAGTGCCAGTTTTGATGGAAGTTTTAATTAGGGTGGTCTCTTTGAATATCCCTGAATGTACAAATGTACACTGAGTCATGGAATATTAAAACTGATGAATCAGGAAATATCAGGGAATAGTAAAGTGGAGAAAAATGTCAAAATGTATTTTCCAGTTTGTTTCCATATTTATTGCATCAGGCTTTTTCAGCCCATATGGACCAAACTGCAAACTTCCACAGGCTGAACAAACTATTGTAGTTCATAGAAGCATGCTCAAACATGTTGTTTGGTTTTGTTGTAGGAACATTAAAAGTAGTTTGGTTTAAAACTAGAGCAAGAGTGATATATTGAAGGGCGGATTAAAGTTTTCACCACAAGGAGGCAGAAAGACAAAAACAGTGACAGTGAAAGTGCTTATGGCTCAAATGTTAGCAGCTAAATTAATACTTTCACATCGGGCAGACTTGGAGTGACTGATTAATGTGTGTTAAGTATTCATCGTTAGTTCAGGCCTGCTCTGGTCCAGCGATCCTCAGAGAATGACCTGAGTTTCATGCCGGGCAGCACAGTACTGTACAGCTGTGTGAGCTTGTTTGCCCCTAAAGCCTGCCCACTGTTTAAAGCATCATCACAGTTTACAGACCTACGTCCTGCTTCACCTTTGACCTGCTGTGTTTTCTGTAGTTGTGTTCACCCAGTTCACAGACATGAAGCTCTTTACCACCTGAATGAATACCATAAACAGAACTTTAAATCGTCAATACACCAGTGAAACTGACTTAAACAGCAACAAGGATTTGGTTATTTTAACCTCATTATGTCGCCCAACCCTGCAAGATGCCGACCACAAGCACACCAGATTTGAATAGTAGAAACAAATGTTAACTGAGAACATGACAAGGTAGCTGTGCTCATATCTTTCCACTTTGTCCATTTTATTCCAGGCTGTTCATGGGAAGCAGTGCAGACACCCGTTCACCAACAGACTCCTGCCTATTATCACAGATCCGATGGTGGACATGGAGCTAGGAACTGGTGAGAGCAACACTACTGTCTGACACCGCTTCATCAAAAAAGCCAGGCTTATTCCAGTTAGTCTGAGTCTTTTCCAGTGGATCCAGTGGCCTGATTTGTTAGTTCAAGTATTTTCATAATTCAAGTCAGGTTTTGGACCTAATCCCAACTTTTCTCAGTGCACTGAATGGACAGAGAGACACATGCTGTCATATTATGTGAGTGTTTGTGTTCTGTAGGTGCAGTGAAGGTGACCCCTGCTCATGACCATACTGACTTCCTGCTGTCACAGAGACACTCACTGCCACGCCTCACTGTGATTGGAGGAGATGGGACCATGACGCCGCCCTGTGGACAGTGGCTGGAGGTGCATGAACACCACTGTTATCATCTGTAAACTTTGTATTACTATATGAAGTGTTGGAGAGAAATGATTAATGTGGATATGTAATACACTGTTGATAGAAGATGGTTGATGTAACTTCATCCAGCTGTTATCATCCTGTGTCGCTGTGTGTCCTTTCAGGGAGTGAAGCGTTTTGATGCCAGACAGCTGGTTGTGGATGCTCTGCTTGAGAAGAAGCTGTTCAGAGGAAAGATGAATCACGCCATGACTTTACCAGTCTGCAGGTAGAGGCACACACACACACACACACACACACACACACACACACACACACACACGGTCGCTCGCTCTCTCTCCCTCTGACTGACTGGCCTCACACTTGCTATCGCTCGCAGCGGTATCATGGGATGAACGGTGATGATTTGACTCCAGCTGGTTAAATGTCCCTTGGGATCAATAAAGTACCTACCTACCTACCTACCTATCTAAATTCCAAAAGATCGCAGTAAACTAGGCTTGTTCTGACGTTCTGTGTGTGCATATAAGTCTCTGCTCCGCTTCACATAAAGTTTTACTTTAACAGCTGTTTTTTATCTTCTCAAAGGAAAGTAGAGGGTCATTTAAAAAAAATAAAAAAAAGAAGAAGAATTTCAGTACACAGAAAAATATGATTGCTATGACCTGTACACAACACAGACAATCCAGTCTGTAAGTTTGCAGCCTTTAGGTAATATTGAACATAGTGTTGTACACAAACTTGCTATGAACAGGTGGAGTCACAAATATGCAGTGCTCAGTGTGTGTCCAGCAGTGTCACAAGAAGCTTCATCCTGCTGAAATGAGACAGTAGAGGCTGCACTGTAAAGATGTAATCTTCTTATTATGTTTGCTTTGTGGTTTTCTCTCTTCCATATGTCTTTCCTGCTCCTCGTCTCAGCCGCTCGGGAGACATCATTGAACCTCTTCTAAAGAAGCAGTGGTTTGTTAACTGTGATGAAATGGCGAAAAAAGCAATCCAGGTAAGTATGTGGAGATGATGAAATTGAAGTTTTTAGTTGCATCACATGTTTTCAAGCTCCATCATGTGATTATAGTAAAGAACAGAGCAGTGCAGTGATGTCATATCATCCTTGAACTCATTTCTGAAAGAGTCAAATGTTCCCTGGCAGGCAGTGGAGGACGGGCAGCTGGAAATCATCCCTCACTACTACAGCAAGACATGGAAGAACTGGCTGTCCAACATCAGGTAGACTGTCCTGACCTTTGACTTTGACAAAATTCATACATTTGAAACATGGTGTGAGTAGGAACAATGGCGGTGTGTGTCGTTGTAACTGGTGTGATATGTGTGTGAAATGACACCACTGTGGTGATGAATGAGCTCTTTTTTCAACGCATGGGTTGTCAACAATGTATCTCTGTCTGCCTTGCAGTGATTGGTGCATTTCCAGGCAGCTTTGGTGGGGTCATCAGATCCCTGCTTACCAAGTGGAGCTTCCTAATTCCACTGACAAACAAGAGGTTGGGTTTGTGGATATGTGTATGATTTAAGAATAATACTACCGTGAGATGTTAGATTCATGTGTTGGACTGGCAGGGTTAGTTCAGAAAAACTGTATATAGAAATGGATGAGTGGTTTGATTATAGTACCCCCACATTGTATATCAATGTCAGTTTGTCCCAGACTGTGGTGTAAGTTTCTGTGTGTGTGTGTGTGTGTGTGTGTGTGTGTTGTTTGGGGTAGGAGCAGTGGGTTTGGGGACAGAGCGAGGACGAGGCCCGACAAAGAGCTGCTGTCAAATATGGAGTGAAGCCAGAAGCCATCACTTTGACTCAGGGTGACTGACCTCTGTCTTACCCCTTGATGAAAACCCCCTTCTACATTAACCATCACATTCACACAGAGACATCCACACACACCACCAATGTTTTTTCATTGTTAAGACTAATTCTACTGCTACTATTGCTGTTGTGCTACAACTATCTCTACCAGAGGCTGAACAAAACATTGGCACATTGATGGCCATTTCAGCTTAATGCATATATCAGTATAAGATGTTTATCGGTCTATAAGATCTTCGGAAAGCCGTCTATGCCAGTGCCATCTCTGCTGCCCTGTTGACGTCCTCCTGCTCTGCTATCCAGCGGCTCACCTGTCGCACCTGCAACATAATCTTCAGTTCCCTTTCCAAACCTCCAGCCTCCTGGCATCTCTTCTGAATGACTCCGCAAACGCATCAGTCTCAATGTCTCTGTCCCGACCGCCCGGGCCGCTCTCCGGAGCACTCACACCAATGCCACCATCCTCCTGCCTTCGGAAGCCCTCCATCTGTCTGCTGGGCTGTTTCTCAATCAATGGAGGCAAAACCAAATTTAAGAAATGGAATTAAAAACAAACAACTAGTTAAAGGTCTATCACTACATTTATAGTTCAGCTGCTCTGGTAGAATTGACATTTATGTAAGTATACACATGTATTACTATATTACTTACATCTGCATACTCTCTGTGTCAGACCCTGATGTCCTGGATACGTGGTTCTCCTCAGCGCTGTTTCCCTTCGCAATGCTTGGCTGGCCTGAACAGGTACTGCATCTCCTCCAGCAGACCATAGTCCTCATACAGCCCGATCCCTTTGTATTATAACCACACCTTCACTTCACACAGACAACGGACCTTCAACGCTTCTACCCCAATTCCATTCTCGAGACAGGCAGTGACCTCATCTTCTTCTGGGTGGCAAGGATGGTGATGCTGGGCACAGAGCTGACTGGACAGCTGCCATTTAAACAGGTACTTAGAAAAGGAGAAACCCAAAACAAAACAGTATTTATACAATCGACATTAATGAATAATTAAAGTGTCAGCCCATCCTGCTTTGTTTGCACATGGGAAGTTATCTTCCAAGGCATGATCTTCTCCTAAACCTAACCAAGTGGTTTTGTTGTCTAAACCTAACTTCTCCCATGTGCCTCTCTTTCTCTCTCTTTCCTGTTCCCATCATGCCTTCCAGGTTCTTCTTCACTCTATGGTGAGAGACAAACATGGCAGGAAAATGAGTAAATCTCTGGGAAATGTCATCGACCCATTAGATGTTATACATGGAGTCTCTTTAGAGGTAGGTTAAGTGTTTTCTTGTGTAGCATAAATGGACTAGGCTAAAACTGCATTTCGTTTTGCAACCCTGTGGTGCAGAATGACAATAAATGATCCTTGAATTCAGTAGCAGTTAATGAAACATGAAGGCATTGTATTTTCTCTGGGATGTGAGAAGAACAATAGTGACCGTACAGCTGTAAGTAGGAAACAGCCTACTGAGAACATGTCTGTTCTGGTTCTGTTTAAAGACATTTAGTTGTTTGTTTCCTCCTAGAGACTTCAAGAGAAAGTGAAGGAGGGAAACATTGACCCCAGGGAGCGGTTGGTTGCCATGGAAGCACAGGTCAGCTCCCCTCTCTTCTATCTGTTTCTTTGTGACCGACTGAGCACACTCATTCACTTCCATCTGCTTCCCCACAGAGGAAAGACTTCCCCAAAGGGATCCCTCCGTGTGGGACTGATGCTCTGAGATTCGCCCTTTGCTCTCACAAGATGGAGGGTGAGAGACTCTGCCCACTATATCTGACGAGGAAGACCATGTGTCAGAGTGAATGAATGTGTAGAGCTGTGTGAATGTAAAAAGACGGTGTTGCAGGAAAGGAAGATTGGGTGTAATTTTAACTAGATTGAGAGAGAGATGAGTTGTAGGGGCGGGGGGGATGAGGATTAGCACTCACTGATTGCCCGTTCCTTAAAACTGGAACTTGCCCTGTAACCGCAGTGTAACCCCCTCCCCCCCTCTCTTCCCCAGTCTACACTGTCCTATAGGCAAAAATGAGCTCTGCGACGAAGAAATGTTTTTAATCTTACATGAAATAATTCAAAAGTGTTTCTCCCAAGTGACATGTCTCTCTGGTTACACTTTCCTATTACTCCCATTAGATGATGAATAGACTATTGTAAACTCTTAAGTATATTTTTTATGCCTCCGCGCAAGCAAGAGCCGTGGACGTGCACTGCTGAGGTGCCCTTGAGCAAGGCACCGGACCCCACACTGCTCCCCAGGCGCTGTGTAGTAGCTGCCCACTTCTCCTAATACTAGGACGGGTTCATTGTAGAGTCTAAATGTCACTGTGTGCTGTGCAGTGTGTGACGATAAAAAGAGGATTTAAAATCCTCCCATTTCCATTACTGGACACACACACACAGAGCAACCAATGAAGTGGAACCCTGAGACGTCTATTTACCTTCATGCTGCGTGTGTGACTCTTTTTCTGCCTCTTCATCAGGAGAAGACATCAGTCTGTCCATATCTCAGGTCCTGAGCTGCCGACACTTCTGTAATAAAATGTGGCAGACGCTGAGATTTACACTGGGAGTGCTGGGTGACAACACAACACCAGTGGGAACATTGGAAGAGGTACAGCAAATATTTGTATTCTTATTTTTATGTATACAGTTGCACTGTTGTTGGAAAATAGCTAAGCTTGTCTTTATATTAATAAGATATTAGAACAATAACTTTTCAGAAACGTGTATAATTTCCAAAAAGCATCAGTGACAAAGACTGAATCCTCTACAGTAAGTGTCTGTGAACTCTGAGGCGGATTGGACTGAACATCTGCTGAATTGCTTCACAACACAACACATCACTTAGTGGTACAAAACCGGAAGACTATGCTGTCCATCTTGCACAAAACACCAGCTTTTATTGTCTGCCTACGAAATATAGATAGAGCGAAGTCAGTTTGAATAAAAAAGTTGTTTTTAAATGCCACAAAAGTTGTTTCCTGTAATAATAAGCTTTATTTGTATAGCACCTTTCATACACGAATTGCAGCCCAAAGTGCTTCACAGCAAAAACATAACAATTAGTACAAGATTAGACAGAATAAGAGCATTTACAGTACAATAATCACAGTGTTGATGTAAATGAGTCTGAAGTACCATTAGAAAAATAGCAGAATTAAAATAGTATAAAATAACATTGGAGTATTATGTCTAGTATCTGTGCCGTACTTAACGACCCTCCTGTCGGAAAACCACATTCATCACATCATTCTTGTAATTGTTTTAAACTATCAAGGCCATATTTTGAAAGCATGAGATCAACAATGGGCCCCTGTGGCCCTTCAACTGGTTTACTCCCTTTGCTACCCATTCCTGGTAGTCTTTGATTTACGTTTACAGCGTCAATCTCTTTATTGACCTTTTAACGTATAAAACACAGACGTCTCCGTGAGTCCAGATTCTTTTGGCAAAATCTTGGTTAAAGCCCGCTTCATAAACAAACCCCTGTTTGTTAAGTTTTATGAAACCTATCGGTTAAAGCCAGTTTTTCTCCAATATATTGTGTATATATATATATATATATATATATATATATATATTTTATACAATTTTCCACTAATTGTGTAAAGAACATGTAAACACATTTATCAGAGAAACTTCCTCTTGTTCCCGTGGTAACAGTCTATTTGATCTCAAGTTTAAAAAAAAGTACACACTCTGAAAATGTATCCTAGTTACCTTTATACATTCAATGTTAAACCAGTAATAATTCACCATTAAAAGACTAAAGTAAAGAGATATAAAATATCACCATTAAAAGACTAAAGTAAAGAGATATAAAATATCACTATTAAAAGACTAAAGTAAAGAGATATAAAATATCACTATTAAAAGACTAAAGTAAAGAGATATAAAATATCACCATTAAAAGACTAAAGTAAAGAGATATAAAATATCACCATTAAAAGACTAAAGTAAAGAGATATAAAATATCACTATTAAAAGACTAAAGTAAAGAGATATAAAATATCACCATTAAAAGGCTAAAGTAAAGAGATATAAAATATCACTATTAAAAGGCTAAAGTAAAGAGATATAAAATATCACTATTAAAAGACTAAAGTAAAGAGATATAAAATATCACTATTAAAAGACTAAAGTAAAGAGATATAAAATATCACCATTAAAAGACTAAAGTAAAGAGATATAAAATATCACCATTAAAAGGCTAAAGTAAAGAGATATGTCTTCAGTTTTGAAGATATTGAGCGAGCTTGCCTCCCTAATGTCTGCAGGTAAAGTGTTCCATAGCTTTGGTGCATAATTGCTAAAGGCTGCATTTCTTTTGGATGTTTCTGAACATTTAATAAACCAGTAGTGGATGATCGTAATGTTCTTGGGGGCACATAGTTGATTAGAGAGTTGGCAGTGTAACTTGGTGCGGTTCTGTTTAGGGCAGGGGTCACTAACTGGTGGACCGCGGTCCGAGTCCGAGTCCGGACCCAGACGCCGACCTATCTTGACCCGGACCTATAATCAATAAAGTATTGAGGGATTTTCAATTTTGACGGGGCGCTTCTATTTTAACCGGCCATCATCAGCCACAGAGAACAGTTTAACCCAGGATGTGCTAGCCTCGGTTAAACTGTTGAGACTGATTTATTCTAACTTTGGTTGAGAGTTAAATCAAGATGTGAAACAATTAAAGAAAAAGGGAAACTCAAGCTGCTGCTACTTTATTTTATTTTTCTAAAATTAAGCACTTTATTTTAAAGTCAATTCTAAAAGTTACTGGAAGCCAGTGTAGAGCGGCTAACACTGGACTGATGTGGTCTCTTCTCTTGGTTCTAGTCAGCAGCCTCGCTGCTATACCCTATAGCACTATACCTTCCCTACACACCACATATCCAGATAGTGTCTTATGATCTCTAATCTTTAATCAGCGCTGGTGTGAGCAACACAATTTGCTAAAGAACACACTGACATGGGCGGCGTTAATGGCCTTATCCTCTTCATCATTTTAATTTCATATATGCTCCCGTCGCAAACCCGTAATTGATAAGAAATGACATGACCCTGTAAAACTGTGTTTTAAGTTATGTAAAAATCTAACTGAATAGCATTAAACAGACATTTTGGTCCAAACCAAGGACGTTGACTATTAGATATAAATGATACAATAAAGGAAGCAAAGCTGAAGCTCCATGATTCCTTGTACAAAAGATATATTTAACATACTACAGTATATGTTTCTTGCCTTCTACAGTTTTTCCCCTTACCATTTTCAGATGATTGCTGTGGGCAGCATGGAGCGGTGGATCTGCTCCAGACTGTACAGCACAGTAGTGCAGTGTGAGCGGGCCTTTGAAGCCTACGAGCTGCATACGGTCACATCTGCCCTGTACTCCTTCTGGGTCCACAGCCTGTGTGACGTCTACATGGTGAGGAGCATGGCGTTCACATTGCATGGCGGGTAAACTTGCCATCAGAAGAAGGACAGATTACAAATGAGATCCTTAGTTGTTTCCTTTGTATTGGCAGTAATCTTCTTAGTGCTCAGTCGAAAAAGGAAGTACGATAAATTAATCTGAGTTCTTCTTGGCCGAAAACACATGAACCAGAATAAAAGCATTATTATTGTTTAATATATATTACATATTATAGTTTGTGTGTGTGTGTGTGTGTGTGTGTGTGTGTGTGTGTGTGTGTGTGTGTGTGTGTGTGTGTGTGTGTGCTGTAGGAGTATGCGAAGCCTGTGCTGGTGGTCCAGACTGACACAGAGCACAGTGTCAGAGCGAGGCAGGTGGCCAGCAGTGTCCTCTATCACTGTGTGTCTGTGTCTCTGGCCCTGCTCTCCCCCTTCATGCCCTTCATCACTGAGGAGCTGTGGCAGAGACTGCAGCCATTCAGCCCTGGAGCTGCTGCCCAGACCACTCTGTGTTTACAGCCGTACCCCTGCTCCTCTCAGCTGGTAGGACTACAACCATCAAACCTCCACACAACCACAACAGCCTTTATCAGATTTACATAATGACAATATTTACACCAGGATAAAATAACCTCTAATGGAATCCATCCACGCCGATGCTCTTGGGTTTTTAGATATCTGCTGCCCTCCAGTAAAATAGAGGTGGATGGAATTTAATTTGTTATGATAAAAGAAAACTGACATTAACAGAACCAGTGGTAGCTCTGGCACCAGAGTACTCCACCTATTTAGCATTGCACTTCTTTAACAACTGTGGAACTCACGACAGACAGTTTAAACAAAATAATCAAATTTGATGCAGCAGAACCGGTCCAGAAAAAATGCAAATGTTTCAGTCTGGTTTTTTTTTTTGGGGCATTTTGGATTCATATGTCTAACACTCAATCAAGACCTTCCATCGTGAAGTCGAGGAGAGAGGAGCGGGCAAACAAACTACCTGTGTTTAGGGTTATTGTTGCTCCACTTCTCTTTGATGAATGACAAACATTTAAGTGTGTAAAATAGAAAAAGAAATAGAATTAAAAATGAAAAGACAAGAGGATAGAGACAGAAAAGTGCATCTTAAACAAACCAAGCTCTAATAACATAATGATAATGATCCATCAAGCCACGGATTATTGTTGTTATTATTATATATTGTTATTCAAATGTACATTTCAGACATGGAAACAAATACAGGACTGAAGCTGTATTCCTTCACACTGTCTGTGTCCAGCTTTAGAGGAAGCTAATGCAATATTCCTCAACATGTCCTAGGGAGATTTAGATGGCTGACAGCTGACATTAATCCTGCACTTATTTCCTGTTGATGGATGGCCTACAAACACCAGACAGCCGACTGAAAGTCATGTACCGTTAACTTGACAACGCTACTGTTTCTGTGGTTTGTCCCCACCTGGTTTGTTGCTTCTTCTTGTCACATGATGAGTTGTTACTTTCCAAGAGCAGGTAACCTTTGATAATTATTCAAACAGCAGAGAAGGAGCACTGCTAGTTGTACGGCTGGACTAGACATTTGTGTGAAATTGTCATAAGTAGCATATGAATTATTGAGTTATGGCCAAAAATGTGTTATGAGAGGTCATAGTGACCTTGACCTTTGACCGCCAAAATCTAATGAGTTCATACTTGAGTCCAAGTCTGTGTCAAATTTGAAGAAATTTCTTAAATGCGTTTCTGAGCTCCTTTTCAAATACAGACATGATCTTTGCTTTGTGTTCTGTGTTTTTGGCTTGATTTTCAACTTTCCACGTGTTCTAGCTGACTCATGTTGGGTTGTGTAACCTCTCCATCCTGCCAGGCACACTGGCATTTCCCTGAAGAGGAAAGAGATTTCCTGCTGGTGCAGGAAGTGATCCGAGTGGCCCGCTCGCTACGAGCCCAGTGTGGCATGACCAAAGAAAGACCGGCCAGTAAGTTATTTAACAGTTCTAACACTTCACTGGTTGACTGAATGCTCAAAGACAGCTAGATATTGATCCAGTTATGTTTTCATACAAAAAAGAATTTGACGAGCCTAATGATGAATGAATGCATGGAGGTTTATTTCCTTGTTGTGTGTGTCAGTGTGGGCAGTGTGTTCACCCAGCCAGGCCCAGGTCCTCCTTCACTTTGGGTCGGCTGTTTGGACTTTAAGCCGGATCGTCAGCCTCCATATCTACTGTCCTCAAAGAGCAGACAGCTCTGTCCACTCCACTCCTCCACCTAAAGGAAGCCTTGTCGCTGTGGTGGACCACACATGTCAGCTACACCTTCACATTCACGTAACTTTCAACTTCCTTCTCATCAGCGTGTCTCATAAGCATAATAATATGGAAGTTCACAGCTGCCAGTATTACAATCGGGCCAGTTAATTGAAGTGGGAATTAGTGGATGAAAAAAATGAATCGCATACAATGAATCTTTTCAGATATTTATTCAATAAATAAAGGTCCCGCCCCCTTAGATGTGCGGAGTTGCTGCTTTTCTCAATATTATATTATTGTAAATTAAATCTCTTTATCTTCCTCGACCACATTTATCCTTCTCTCTGCAGTCGGACATAGAGCATTGCTTAGCATCATGTCAGAGCATTAAAGGCACGGTAGCCGTCATGTGGTGATGCTTGTAGTGAATGTGATAAACAGCTGTGCTTTTCTGGAGAGGGTCACAGCAATCAATCAATCAATCAATCATAAATCAGTCAATCAATGATGTTTTACTGACCACACGGCTGAGGTAAGCTCTTCACAGCAGTGTCAGTAACATCAACTGTAGACGGATATCACATTGGACACATTATCACATATTAATATATTCTCTAAACCAGGGGTTCCCAAACCAAAGACCAAGCCAAAACCTCAAGGCACACCTGTGTTCATATCTGGGCAAAATCCCTCTGTAACACAGAGTATCACTGTCATCACTCTGGGAACATTTATTTATCTAGTCCTTGTAAGAAGCTGTTCTCCTTCACACGAGCAGAGAGCCTTTGATGTGTCACACTAATATTTCCCACCATGTGCAAATGGCTAAAACTGGGTTTTTAATGATTGTTTTATTTATGTTTAGGCCAAAACATTTAAGACCTATTGTTTCTATATTGTGAAATAAGTGTGTAGGACAAAGTACCGATAAAGTACAGTGCTTCCCTGCGCTGCGCCCCCTCCTTCCCCAACGGAACCCCCCCTCCCTTCAAGTTTTGTTTTGTTTTTTATATTCACAACTCACTTTTCACATTGAACAGGTGCTCTTTTATTAAATAAACTAAACTCTTATGTTATTTATCTAATATATGTGCACGTTTCAGTTGCTTTGCGTACTTACATTCTCTCCTCTGCTCTGCTTCCGAACCCACACACACACACACACACACATACACAAACACACACACACACACACACACACATATACACACACACACACACACACACACACACACACACACACACACACACACACACACACACATGCAGTCAGAGACAGAGCGGAGGAAAGGTAAGGAGAGAACTTAAAAAATCTGCGCCACGCACGGACCTCATCCAGCCCAGGCAGCACCCCGCAGAGCAGTAAACACTGAAGTAAATTACAAGTCATTTCTAACCGTGTGTACAGTTAAATGCAGTAGGCCTAATTGTTTCAAAATCCCACGGCACATCGGGATTTGTCTCGCGGCACACTTTGGGAACCACTGGTCTAAACTGTACATTTTGCAGAAAGGTTTGCAGCTATTTATTTGATCAAATTGAAAATGTATTTCTGTGCAGATGATGTATGACAAGGCATCATTACTGATTATTATTAAATTAAGATGAAAACTATTGACAAAACATTTTCAGGGTACTCCCAAGTAATAATTAGATTGCCATAATCATTAGAAATTGAATGTGAAATTGACTTTGCATTGTGTGACGATGGAATATAACTACCTTTGTACGTCAGTATGCTGGTGTCCTCCACACTTAGGTTTGTGTGGTGGTGATGTCTAACACGCAGCGTGATGTGCTCTCTCAGAGTGGAGTGGACGTTGACAAACTGATCCTGCAGCTCTCCCAGCGCAGAGACAAGCTGGTTCCAAAGCTGGAGAAGATCCTCTGCAGACTCCAGTCTCCAGGCTACCTGAGCAAGGTCCCTGCTCATGTCAGGCAGCAGATGGACACAAAGGTGAGCACCGGGCAGTAAGTTGCAGGGCTCCTTATGAGTGAGTTATAATTGGTTATCGTTGGTGGAAAGGTTAATATTTAGTATCACTGATACAGTCCGTTGCCATCTAGAGAGTGATGAGTGAGGCAACTAATCGCACAATACTCTGATGCCTTTCATCTTAAAGCTTACAGCATATGTACTTCATGAAGATTACATTTTATAAACATCTACCACAATTTCCATGACATATGCCACTTAAGTAGTTGTGTTACAGTTTAGCCACACTAACGGCTGAAACATCTCATAACTAAGTCTCAGTGGCTTTAGTTATCTTATTAAATGAGGTCAAGAGAAATACGGTAAGAAATAATTGTTGGCTCATCTAACCAACAGGTGGTTTGTTTCAATATGTGAATATTTCTTAACAACCACAGAAGATTAAGTGGCCCAAAATAAGTGTTGTGTTGCCATCTGTGTCCAGGTCCAGTTACATTTAGAGATTTTAAAGTCATCAATTTGGCCTTTTCTGAAAGCTACAGACAGCTTCGCTACCAGAACACATAAAACATTAGACATGTCAATACCATGTTGACCTTCATGTTGATTCTATTTGTAAGAAAGCCTGTCAGAGAGTGCTTTTAATTAGGGAATTGAAGGTCATAATATCTCTGTGTGCGATGGACATTTAATATTAACAAGCAAAAACAAGCTGGCCATGATCATCAAAACAGCAGGAGAGATAGTAGGCCGCCAACAAAGTCCTTGCATGACCTTTACAGTAGAAAGACACTAAACATCTCCTCAGACGAAAACATCTACAAGGGATCTTTTCTTCCATGTGCTATAAATGTCATTAATCTGTGTCAAATGTATGCTGTACACTGCGTGTTGTATTCATTGTTGTACAATTGTTGTGATGAGATTTGCTGTATTGATGTAATGTGATGTTCTCATTTTATCTGGTGAGACTAAAGGTGATTTTCAGGCCTCGGCTGGACAACACCGTTTTATTCTGTCTAGGATCTGCAGAGAGGTTAAATAAATAAAGACATTTCAAAACAATAACTAGTTAAGTTTATTTTTAATCTATTCTCAAATTATTTTATAATTTATTAAATCATTCTTTATTTACATTTTATTTATATAATTATTTGTATATTAAAAATCAAAACAATATCCTAATTATTTATGTCTTAATTATTAAATACTAATTACATTCCCTTATACTATATACAACTATAACTATATGTTTCGTACAACATGGTTACGTTATTTTATGCTACTAAGCCTTCAATCAAACAACCATGTCATGAAAAATGTCATTCATATCTGTCCCGCTCCTGTTCCTTCCTCCTGTGTGCTCAGATGTCAGCCCTGCAGCAGGAACTGAAGACCATCGAGGACCAACTGAAGGTCCTGCAAGAGACTCAGACAACAGAATAACTACAGCCAAGGGCATTACAGGAGCTGTGATGACTGCTACATCAGAACTGGTTGGGTTGATGAATGAGTTATAATGTCTGAGCTGGAGATCTCTACACTGCTTGAATGAAAGACGTTGAACAATATAATTGATGTTAACATAATGCAATATCTCAGTGCAGCACTGTACTACGTAATAATGACTCCCCTGCAGGTGGAGTTATGGCCGGCTGCATGTATCCATGCAAAGGTTGGGTTTGTTAAAGCACAGGTGGCATGATGGAAGTTTTAAGAAGCTCATAGCTCCTGTTTACAACGTATGTGTGCCATGGCAGGTTTCGATCACAACAATCCTTTACATTGATCATTGTTTTTAAAATGAATAAATATTTTCCTTAACTTGACCAAATGTGTTTCCTTGTTGTGAATGTTGGAATATTGATACCTGGATCCAACATATCAGGTTAAATGAGCTGTAAATACAAGCCTGGTTATCAGTCTGCTGGGGATTACAAGTTGTGTAGTATCGGTCACTTCAAAATAATTGTATTGCTAGGCAACAGCGTGGGTCCATGACTACTTCATGTCATTAACATAAACTGTGACATCAGAATCAGAATTTGGTTTATTGCCAAGCAGGTTTTCACATACATGGAATTTGCTTTGACTGTCAACACAGGCAGAATATAGATTTATCAGTCATAATCAAATAAATAGACGGGGAGATAGAGAAAAAGAGACAATTGTATTAATCCCAAATAAGGCTGGGCGGTAAACTTTTTAAGGTGCATTGATATACTGTATATTCAAACATCATTACAAGCTGAAACAATGTTGTGTCGATTCATTTTGAAAGAGCAACAACATATGGTATGATGATATAACGGCAACATCACCAGTCTGACAGTGTTTATAGGGCTGGCCCCCACTTTGCTGCGGTCAAGCCAAGAGCGACGTGGGAGCAGTGCAAGAACTGAAGTATCACCCTGCCTGCCTGGTGGCTCTCGTTTCATTGTACAGAGCCACCGAGCAGGCAGGGCGACTGCTTTACTTCTTGTTCTGACATCTTCGCCTCTCACTTTACAAGGTTTCCATCATAATGTTCTTGCACTTTCATTTATTCACTTATCTACTTTAATTGGCTTCTCTTTGCTCGCCTCCTTTAGTCTCACATAGAACTCACAACAGTCCTTTTGTCTCTTGGAACTTTTCCTGGGATCCTCCTTCTACCATCCTTGGCGGAGTATGTAGAAGCAGCAGCCAGTAGCTTCTAGAACTTTTGCTACATTTATGACAGAAATACACTCCTCAACTTCAGAAAAGGAAGCAAAAAGATTGGATTAGGTGCAGCAGATCTTGAGACAATCACCACCCACAAAATCTTTCCACAAACCATGCCGGACAAGACGCCACTGAAAGCAGTGTGACCGCCCCAGGAAGAGAGAGGAGAGCCAGGATAAGAGTGACCAACCCAGCTTTGTCCCAATGCTGTTTCCCAACAGCCTGCTCCTGGCTAATGTCCGGTCGCTGGAGAATGACATGGATGGAATAAGCCTCAAGCTAACCAATAATGGGAGATCAGAGACTGTTGCATATTTAATATTAAGATGCCGGCCATATTGTCTGCCCAGAGAGTGCTTTGAGAAACTGCTTCTCCAGCAAATACTCAGCCCTCACACGTCTGGAAAATAACCTACATCAGAATGCTGTTTGTTGATTTCAGCTCAGCATTCAACACAATCTCCCCATGAAACTGATTCGCAAATTTAGCACGCTTGCACTTAAGTACCACACTCTGCAACTGGCTATTGGACTTCCTCACACACATACCTCAGGCAGTTCAGATAAGTGGTCACACTTCTACTCCACACTTCCTCCACTCTACTACTAACCACCAGAGCCTACCAGGGCTGTGTGTTCAGCCCCCTCCTACACCCATGACTGCAGCCCTCAACATCGAGAGAACTCTGCTGTGAAGTTTTTGGATGACACTACCATCATTTGCCCCAATTCAAACAACGATGAGACTTCATATAGAGGTACCTGCGAAGTGCCCAAAGGATATTTAAGAACAATAACCACCGGAGCCACAGCCGGTTCACCTTGCTGGCAAGCGACACAGAAGTATCTGCTGTCGTACCCTCAGACTACAGAGCAGCTTATTTTCTTCAGGCTGTGAGACTCAACTCTTATATCTTATATCTTTAATTATTATTATTATTATTATTATCTTTAATTGCATTTTTTTGCACAACCTTGTGTTGTAACAATGACAATAAAGTATCCTTGTATCGCTGTCTGAGCTACACACGTGCACTGCATACTTTCCAGTACGCAGTTACCAGTATCCGCCAAGAAAGAAAAGAAACGACTGAAATCCATTTGGAATTTTTTATCTTTTTCTTTTTTTTGTGGACATTAGAAGCATCTAAGCTCTTGTACGCCTTCATTTGTGCGTTGGTTGCCCACGACGTTTGTAGCACAAGGTAGTTCACAATATCCGGATATTCAATCGGCGGTAATGAATCTAAATCCTCAATATAATCCGACGGCTTTAGCGTGTACGGGTCACGGCCGCACATTTGGACGTTTCCCTCTGAATCTTGCCTTTGCAGAGGATCCAGAGAGTCACAATACTTTGAAGAAGTCGGAGTTGTATTGCTGTTGTTGTTCGCTTTAGACGCCATTGTTGATTTGTATATCATCCAACATGGCGTCGCACGCATACGTCACACAGTTTTGTCACGTGTTTGCACACTACCTATAAAAGGATTTCTGATTCAGAACGCCATTATCCCCATTACAGGTCACAAGTAACAAAACAAATGAGGTCTGTATGAGAACAAAATAGAATAATAGGCCAAATGTAAATCAAATAAATACAATAGAATAAAATCATTTCTAAGAATAGAATAAAAGTAATAGTAACAACTCAACAAATATGTTATATATATATATATATATACACAGGAGGTTCTAATGAAATATTCTATTGAGATGCATTATGGGAAGTGTAGGATCCAGTGTTTTTGGCGCATACTGGGAATTAAAGTGAGGATATCTCGACCTCTGCTGCTTCAATTTTGACCATTCTTCTTTTTACAGAGACTGCAGATAAGGGAAATAAAAAATTAATGTATGGTTATTCTGTGGCAGACTTATGTTAGCAGGTTATAGATGGTAAAGTGAAATTATTCAGGAGTAGGACCTGGCTCGGGTCGGGTCAACTCGATCCTAAGATCCTAAACGAGTCAATAATCCGGAAGTGGAGTTTAGTGTAGTCAAATGAAAAATGCCGTCATCATACATTAGGAGAGGCAGCCTGTGGTAAAGCCAGCTGGAGTATGAGGAACTGAACCAGGGCAGAGGAAATGACTTCTCGCTGCAATATGTCACTGTGGACACAGTGACTAACATTAGCAGCTGTTGTGGATAACAGAACAGTGCCGGGGGGGGGTAATGGGATCCAGAGGTGGAGGTGCTGGGTAGCAAACACAGATGTGCTGTGAATGTGACACCGAAGGAAATACAGGGGTGGCTCGACTAGCAAATGTTAGCTAGCTAGCCAGCTAGCCGGTCAGTGTTGCAGCTTGATGTGAGCTTCATTTCCTTTAACGGCGCGAGCCGTACCAACTCGTTCAGAACGGCGCGAGGTGAGTGACTGGCTTCAGCTGCTACGTCCATGGCTTCACGGTCACAACGGCTCATGAATGGAAAACCTTCACTGCTGCTGCTTACATGCCGTTAGCCAGCTAGCTAGCTAACAGCATAACGGGTAAGCTTGCTATCAAGACACTATTCATCAGCTCAGAAACCACTGTGAAGACGAC
The DNA here is from genome assembly GCF_900634415.1 of Cottoperca gobio. Taxonomy (NCBI): domain Eukaryota; kingdom Metazoa; phylum Chordata; class Actinopteri; order Perciformes; family Bovichtidae; genus Cottoperca; species Cottoperca gobio. Next base: position 18,768,427 of record NC_041365.1, read on the forward strand.
AAACACCGGCTACCCCCCGTGCTGTATTTAACACCCATTGTGCTCTGTGTATTAACTTAGCTTAGCCGACGTTTGTCGACTAGCTTCATAGCTTCAGAGAATAATGTGACACAGCTGCTCCTCTCGTGACCTGCTGTTTGCAATGTGGACACTTGCATCAGTTTAAAGTTAATAGTATCTAGAATTAGCCATCGCAGAGGCCTCGCCTGCCAGTCCTCCTGTGCACAGTGTAGTCATGTGAACCGTTAGCCGGATGGCACACTGTCTGGTGCCTCCGTGTGATCCTACCAGTCAGTTCCACGTTGTCTGACGGGAGGAGGAGGAGGAGGAGGAGGAGGAGGAGGAGGGTACTAAAGAATAGAGTTTCAGCTGGCACAGTTTGTGAGAAGAGCAACAGTTCCCTCCCTCTTCCCATCCTCCTTCCCTGGTCTGCAAAGCTTAATACAGTTGAAAGGGAGGCATGACAGATCTGTAGGCTGCTCCGAGTTCAGGTACGGTTAGTTTTACACTTTATATTCTTAACTCTGGAGTTCACTTCATGTTCGGCGCATAATCTCTGACGTCTGGTTTTCTTACTGACACTTCTCTGCTCACTTCGAGGACTTTGTCTGACTCTTTTCCTTTTTCTCATCTCATTACTTTTCTACTTTGTTGTGTTTTTTTTAGTAAAACAAAACAAAGGTAAACACGTTATCTTAGATTGCCAGTCTGCTTCAAAAATGTTCATGTTGCTATTTAGATGATCAATTGACTATTTCAAAACACAATAGTAAAGGGTACACCAAGCTAAAACTAGGTCTAATAAAATAGTCCTGCAATAAACTTTACCTTCATAAATGTTGAAACTAGTTACAGAGGTGTTGATTCAACTTTATGGTCATTTGATTGTGTTGCTAGTGAACTGCATCACACAGAAAGGTGTGTATTTAGCTCACTGATATCACACAATCTCAACATTACAATCATGAAGGTTACATTTTAATTTATTTTTGAACTGTCACATAAGCAGTTACATCACCTGACACAAGTGTGACATTACTGCTGAGAACATTGTACATGTGTTTAAGACCAGTTTCTTATTCATCTTGAAATCATTATTTGTCGCTGATAACTGCTGAGTGTGTCAGATTTGGATCTGCCCACAACTTGCACAAACCCCGACCCTAACCACAACCATTTATCACCGAGCTTTTCTCAATCATTTTATGTGTGTCAGTAGGTGGAACCAATGTGGAATATGGGTGGGAGGGTTCTTTGTAAGGTGATGTTATTATGGAGATAAACAGGTCTGCCATGTAAATAGCTTGCAGAGCAGTGAAGCACAGCCAAGATCCATTACTAATCAGAGCGCTTGTTCCTTGTACTCAAACATCCATCCTTACAAGATTATTGCAGGCCTATATTTATCAGCAGTAATTGGTTTAGGCTTTTGTAATGCTAAGGAGCTCCTGTGGAAGAGTCAGTGTGACCTTCTTCATCCTTCACTCACTCACTCCTTTCGTCCCTTCCATCAGTTTACAACAACAAAGAACACTATTTACTGTCACATACACACTGTTGACATTTTTGCAGTACATTTCTTTGACTGTAAGCATTTTAACATTTGTACTGGAGCCTGTTTTTTCATGGAAAGTTGGACTTTAAATAGCAAAATCTCAGGTATAGTCAGACACTAAATAAAAGCTACTTTAAAGAAGTAGTCGGCAGATATGAGGTTTTCAATGGCTGATGCAGATATTTAGTGATTTGTGTTGTTTACAATGTAGAATTATCAGGGAACGCTTTGATAGTGAGTTTACTGCGATCTTTTGGAATTTAGATAGATAGGTAGGTAGGTAGATACTTTATTGATCCCAAGGGAAATTTAACCAGCTGGAGTCAAATCATCACCGTTCATCCCATGATACCGCTGCGAGCGATAGCAAGTGTGAGGCCAGTCAGTCAGAGGGAGATGAGTGTGAGCGACTGTGTGTGTGTGTGTGTGTGTGTGTGTGTGTGTGTGTGTGTGTGTGTGTGTGTGTGTGTGTGTGTGTGTGTGTGTGTGGAGTAGGGCTGCACAATTATTGGAATTTTAATCGCGCTCATGATTTTGGTTTTCCATAATCAAATGAACATGCTTGCGATATTGACGTTTTAAAATGAGAAAACGCCGCGGCATATCAAATCAAGCGCTTTCTAAACTAACAGCCAGACACCAGCCAGTGATTGAGATTTTTTGGCATCACTTTTGTTGAGCAGTCATGCCGCTACTACTGCACCTAACTACAGCAGTAGCCAGTGAATAACTTTCCTGAATGTTGCTAATGCAGTCCAGTGTAGAAGAGTAATATACTGTATATAACTTGTTCGCCTTTCTGTTGTATTATAGCCTACAACAGTCTAGTTCTGAAGTGGAATGAACACTGCTGGCTGTCTGTCTGTCTGTCTGATAAAGTAATGGGTTTGTGGATCAGCAATGGAAAAAATCTATGTTGATTCTTCTCAAACCTGACAGTACCATTAACAGAAATGGCTGCAATGCCCGTTTGATCTCTTCACAATGTGGGGTTTTGTTAATGTATGAGATATATAACCCAACATGGTATTACACTTAAGTCTTATGTAGGGCTGGGTATTGGTTGAAATGTACTGATACTACTACATATATGATACCTAGGTTTTGATACCATACCAAAAGGTACTTTTGTTTTCTATACCTTACTTTAAAAGTGCGATGTGTAGTTCCAAACCACCTGCTCCACTTGCTTGGGGAGCGCTGGATTTATTATTGACAAGCGGTTGGAGCAGCTGTACTTGTTCTGGACCGGGGTCAGACTGGCACTACAGTGACTCACTATCATCTCTAGAGGAACAAGCGGCAATACAAGACAGGATCGGGGCTAGCTGTTAGCATGCTAACTTCAGTAGATATCTCTGCGACAGAACACAGTCTTTGTTACAGTCAACACTGTTGAAACACAAGCAGGAGGAGTTTGCCTGAATAATACAGTTGAAAATTAGAAAACTTTTGATTTTAAATCGGAAACTATCTGATCAAAGAATAAGTAACAACATCATGCAATGCCAGCTTTTAATAACGGACAGTTTGGATAATTGGTGCTACGACGGACAGCAGGAAACCTTCTGGTTGTTACATGGAAGGTCCTGCGGGATGATGCCTCAGATGCCAAGATAGTAACATACATATGTGGGACATGAACAGATAGAGAGGACATGAGTGCAGCGCGAGAGAGGGAGAGGAGGAGAGAGCTTGGTGTAAGTCACCCGGCAGTGTAAGCAGCTGTATCAAAGAGGAAAGTCTTTAGCCTGCTCTTAAATGTGGAGAGGGTGTCTGCCTCCCGAACACTAACTGGGAGCTGGTTCCACAGGAGAGGAGCTTGATAGCTGAAGGCTCTGGCTCCCATTTTACTTTTAGAAACTCTAGAAACCACAAGTGATATGGAGCTAATCTGCATCAAACTGCATGCTTGCACTCAGATATATTGTTGCTTGCACGTATTTCTGTGCTCCACCATCAGACTTTCTCTTCACACTCAGGCTGCTTCCGTGCACGTGTCGAACGCTTGTAATTTTGACAGGGTTATTGCACAAAAGATCCAAGAGCAAAGTGCAATATCACAATACATTTGTGATCATGTTTAGAACAAATGTACGTTTTTCATTTAATCATTTGCTAAATACAGATCTGTTGTTTTAATTTATAAAAAATAATTGCATTTTAAAATTATTGATCAAAAAATATAATAACCTAGCCCTAATTCCTAGTGTCTTTTGATGAGTTTAGAACATGATATTCCTGTGGGTGCTTTTGCTGACAGTGTGACTGCTTTTATCCACACATATACAGAAGTTAACAAAAATGTACAGTCCATATATGAAAGGGGCTTTTGTTTCTGCTTCATTATTTAAAGTTCAAATGAGCTGCATTCATTCTGCTGATCATTTGTTCTGCTGCTCTGTTTTCAGGATGATTGCTGAAGGGTAATATCCAAGGAGTCACATTCCCTCAACCCAAAAGGACCCCACTTCCCCCTTTTTTTGCTTTCATCTGCAGTTTTTCAACTTCCCCTTGGTTGACTTTGCGTGTCCTATCTCGGCTAGTTTCCCTGTCTGTAAGGGATTTCATGGAATGCATGCATTCCACAGTAGGATCACGTGAATTCATTTAAATTGGACAATTCTCCTGACACCCTTCTGGCCAAAAGACAGGATAACTTTAAAATGTGAAAAGAATTACAATGTGATCTGATATCAACTTCCTGCCCATCTGAGATTGCTATCTCAGTCTGTAGGATTCTCCCTTTGGTTCCGTCACTGGTTCCCTACCTGCAGCCTTTTCCACACCCCCATCCCTTTCCTAGTGTCATTGGGCCATGGTTCGCAAGAAAGGTTCTCTTATACTATGCGGTGCTTTCCTGTTTGTCGCCTGGAATGCTTTGCTTCTACTTTATCTTTGGGGTCGTCCTCCCATCGGCCGCCTAGGAGAAGGTGGTGGAGCCGAACCAGGAGGAAAGGAGGAGTGGGGCGTGGGCATTGGGAAAGGAGGCCTGGCCGAAGAGGTGATCCGGCTGGCAGAGGAGGTTGAAATTCAGCTCGAGACCCAGAAAAGGCTACTGAAGCAGATTGAAAGTAACAGGGCAGTGTGGGCTCAGCAGAAAGATGTTGGGAAAAGAGAAACGGAGGATACAAAAGAAGTCAAACAAGAGGTTGTCCATCAGCCACAGAAACTTTCACTTCCTCTAAAAGACATAGTGGATGATAGTGACCAAACTCGAGTAAAACCTACACAGAAGCCTGTTCATACAGAAGCTTCAGACTCTAAGTTAGAACAGCACCAGGCCATTGAAATAAAGGAAAATATTGGTGAGAACAACAAATTGGCGACTTCCATTAGCACCCCAGAAGTCGTCATTCCCATTCTAGTTATTGCTTGTGACAGAGTGACGGTAAAACGGAGCCTGGACAGACTGATACAGTACCGCCCTTCTCCACAACTTCATCCAATAATTGTCAGCCAGGACTGCGGCCACGCAGAGACAGCTCGCGTGATTGGCTCATATGGAGATCAAGTGACGCACATAACCCAACCAGACTTGTCGGACATCAGAGTGCGGCCAGAGCACAGGAAGTTCCAGGGCTACTACAAAATTTCCCGACATTACCACTGGGCTCTCGACCAAGTGTTCAACACGTTTTCTACTGTGGTCATAGTGGAGGATGACCTGGAGGTGAGTGTTCTCAGACTTCTGCCTCATTCTCATAACATTACACTCTGCATTGTCCTTGATAGTTCGCTTTTCTTGGGGCATTTTGCTTTTTTTTGGATAGATTTTTCCTTTCTTAACTTTCACAATAAAAGTCTGACATACGCTCGGAGCATTTCGCTCACCTGTTATAAGCAGCAGTGTGACGTGAAGGTGGAGAGATGTGAGCAAAGCGCTGATCTTAATTAAGAGTTTCTCCAGTCCTGGTTGGATATCAAAATGTATGTTACACTAATTCACCCCTGTTTTTTTATGGCTTCTTTTTACATCTGTGGTATTGTTTCAGTATTGTTATCAAGATATTTTAGGCAGATATCGTATTGAAGTCATAACTTTGGTATCGTGACAACACTAATCACACTTAGACTCGATTTGCATTTTGTGTATATATTTCTGCAGCTGGCACAGGAGCTTTTAAGCACTTCCTTCCTAGGCCAAGTGCACCTCGTTGAGAAATGCAGCACACCTGGGCAGAGCTACTGGAGAGGGAGAGGGGACAACCTTATAGGGAACACTGTGTGTTAAGTCAGAGCGTCCAGCACTACACTCAAGACGCCTCATTAAGCCTCAAGGCCCTGTCACACATATCCGTATGTCAGAAACATATGCTGGCGTATATGAAAATTAGTCAGTCCAAATACGTCCAACATTTCATCGGATCGGAAAAGTGAACGTATACAGATACGTATGTCTAACCTATTGATAGCGTATCACTTACTTATACAAAATGTATCAGACGAATACCCAACGAATGCATAACGTATACAAAAATATGGCGTATACAAAATATCGTCAACACGCTGGTGTACGTTGATATAAGGTAAGGTATAAGTAGTGTTCGTTAAGAGCAGGCGGTGTTACGCTGGGGTGCTTGAGCATGTTCAAAATTACCGGACGTACCCGACGTGTGTCTTCAAGTTATGCAGACGTTACGTTACGTTAGACATACGTGAATACGGAATACGTACGTAAATACTTATCTACGTAAATATAGTGACGTAAATACCTACGTGAATACGTTAGAGGTACGTTAGATATAGGCTACGTCGGCTGACGGTGAACCCTACAGCCTACTTATTGATAACGAGTGGACAACCTATTCCTACCCTATGTTAAACTTATGCCTGACGACGGAGTAACTTATTAAACGTATTAAACAATGATCCGTGGTAACCCAAAAAGGTAATGCAACTCATTTGCTCCAGTTAAATACACGACAGCAGTAACACACAAATGACCACCAAAAAGTGGACTGCAACAAAACACAAATGGTCACACTGTAGTAAACTACTACACACGAATGTTGCCAGCTTGCACCTTAGCAGCAACACACAAGTGACTGAACACATGTGGAGTGCAGCCACCACAACCCAAAGGTCACTCACAACAAGTCACTGCACACAGGTAATTATCAGAGGTACACAAAATAAAATGACCAAACAAGCTGTAGAGAGGCACCCAACTCTGACTTGCCTACTAAGATTGCTAACAAACATAGCTAGTCTTCAGAGGCTTGCTGAGCTCGAAGCACTTTAAATGCTGAACTCAGTGCATCACCAAAGACAAGACAAGATGTAGCCAACTGCAATACACTGAAGCGTACCTCCACTAATAAGAAAGGAAAAACAATAAAGTGGCAAGCTCTTCAAACCTGCCTGGTGAAGCAGTTACCCTGTCAAAAGTACAACTAAACGAGCAACAACACCCGCAAATGATCTAACAAAAAACAAGCTCGACAATCAAACCTGGCTGAGCCCCCATTTGTTATGCCCTACCCTTAGACACAACCAAAGATTTGCCCAGAAGACACCTTGTTTAAACAATCAACTATTTAAATATTATATTATTAATAATGCTGTGAAAACAACTATTGATTCAAGTTTCTCGCCAAACACGTGACGATAATGTTATAAATGACCTTTCCATGTTGATTAGTGAGCATTATAGGTGTTGGTATGTTATGTTTGTACTTTTCACAGAGCCATTCGAGCTGTTCTCCCCTGCTTCCAGTCTTTTTGCTATGCTAAGCTAGGCTAACCTCGTCTTGAGTCCAGCTCTCTACTTAACACACATCATATCCATTTTGTCATCCAACAATTTAAAATGTTGTAAATTAATTTTAGTAAGAGAATAACTCACTTTGACTGATGTAACAGCAGAATCTTGGAGCCTAATGCTACAGAGCAGTTCAACAGATCTCTATGAAACCAGTACTTGACTTCAAACCTTTGTATCCACATACTGACAGTATAGTATGTGTTCATTCCATTGTTCACTGCCGCTGCATCATGTTTTACATTGAGTGAAAGATTCATACAAAAGAGCTCTTGCTTTTATGGCTGTACCATTCCATCAAATGGAAATATTGCATTCTACATGGACTCATTTGTGCACATAATGTCCACAGAATCCATGCATATTTTGTAAGTTTGGGATCTCCAGCAGAATGAAACAATAAAAGTAAAAAACTGAGTGTTTTTAAACGGTGCCTGTAGACACAGCATGAGTTTGTAATTATGTTCCCACTGGTAGGTCTGGCAGTTTTGAAGAGTTCAGATAGCCTTTCCATGGTGAAAGTGTAATTACATGTGGTTTCCATTCAAATGTGGGTTAATGATGAGTGGAGCAGCTCCCACTGGTTCCACATTTGTTTCAAGTATTCATCACTGAAGATTGTCTCCTCAAAATGTTCCGCAGCAGCTTTTAAGACTTTGTGATAACTTTGCACTCTAACCAGTGCCTATATCGTGTGTTGTCAGAGGCATATACATTATATAATATTCACGCATGCAGAGCTGTGTGTGTTTATGGAATAAATTATCAATAATTCTGAATGAGATTAGCACATTTAACTGAGGATTGGATTATATAGTCTGGCAACAGAGTAGTTGTTAATGAATTGTTAAAACTCTTCCTTCCAGCTGCTGGAAGTGGATAAAAAACATTTGCCTAATAAAAAGTGCCTCGGCAGCAGGAAAGAAGTTACAGGAAATTCAACTTTGTCTTCAACCAGCAGTTCCAGATAGAAACTGCCTGTAAATCAGCAATAAACAGGGAAAATCTGGGTTCAGTTATATGACTGTTCTCCACTGGCTTCCTGACAATTCAGGCACTGACTCCCTGTTTGTTTTGGCCAATCTCTCTTTAAGTTGACAGAGTTAAAGTTCCTTTTACCTCTTCAACCCTGCTGGGCCCACAAATGGGACCCATCATACAGACTTATTATGTGCAGCCAACGATTGTTCAAATACACATTGTATTTTGTATGTTTTTCCTGCACGTTTGCCTTTTTCATAGCTGGCAGTAGAGAGGACAGGAAATGTGCGCAGAGAGAGAGAGATGGGGGAGAAATGCAACAAAGTTTCCTGGCTGGGTTTGAACCAGGGATTTTGCAATGACCAGCAATGTTTTTCCTTCCCTGAGTGGAGGGTTTGAAGATAGACAGTGTTTATATTTATATATTATAGTGTTTTATGTTGCACAGGCTGGATGGAAAGTAACAAAGGACATTTGCCCAAGTGCTGTACAATGTTGAGGTACTTGTACTTTAGTCAAATATTTCCTTTCTAAGCTGTCTTTATAAATGTACTCCACTACATTTCAGAGGGAAATATTCAACACCAGCCTTTTCAGAATAAGCTTGTACATTAGTAAAATAAGCTTTTTAAAATATATTGCATTGATAAAGATTATAGCAGCAGTGTGACTCTTCACAAGTCTAGTTGGGCCCTTTGTCACATCTCAGATGTCTATGAATTGTTAGCAGCTCCACTAAAGAGGCCTTTCTCACGTACTTTCTTTTCAACAAGCCCAAAGTGCTAAAATGATCAAATATGTCAAAAAGAATGGTGCAAAACATCCTTTAAATGGAATCTCTCCCCTCAGGGTTATCTTTGGACATTTTGAAGGGCCCTGACCCGTAGGTTGGGAACCAGTGAACTAAACTAAAGTTGCTCCACCTTCAGCAGCAAACAGTAAAATGTGGCTTACACAAATGCACATTGGTACATCAGTGTTACAAATCTAATAATATTATATATAATAAGATATTACTTTTCTGCCGAGTGAATCATTTTATATTTGATACTTTTAATGTATTTAGCTGATTATTCTGCAGGACTTTTACTTGTGTTTTTAATTATTGTATTAACACTTGTACTTAAGTAAAGGATCTGAGTTTCACTGCACTGTGACTTTAGGCTATATAAAGAAAATTGACTAGACTTCTATTGTAATCAAGATTAGAACCATAAATAAACCGGAGTGCTCGTAGACGGTCGAGATTCATGTGAACATCTGTTGAGACAGGAACCACAGCCAAGTTGTTTTTCACTTTGCAACAGCATGTGTCCTAAGTCCTATTAAAAACTGAGCAAGGAACTATTAACGTGGGTGAGTACAATATAATTATTAGAAATGATGGCCAAAACTATGAAAATAAAAGCCAATTATTTATTTAAAGGCCTATAGGTTGTCTGGTAAGTGGAGACAAATGAATTAAAGGTTTTAAAATGCTTTTGGTGTTGAATTGACTTCTGTGAATTCACCTTTCAATGATTCTTCTGATCTGTTTAGACTTTATCTCCCTAATGTGCATCTCTCCTCTCATTTAAGGTGGCCCCGGACTTCTTTGAGTATTTTCGAGCGCTGTACCCGATCTTGCACGCTGACCCCACCCTGTGGTGTGTTTCTGCATGGAACGATAACGGCAGAGACGCTTTGGTGGATCCATCCAAAGCCGAGCTCCTCTACAGAACAGACTTCTTCCCCGGTCTGGGCTGGATGATGCTGAAGGAGATGTGGGATGAACTGGAACCCAAATGGCCCTCGGCCTTCTGGGACGACTGGATGCGTCAACCCGATCAGCGTAAAGAGCGATCCTGCATCCGGCCCGAAGTCTCCCGGACTATCACTTTTGGCCGTAAAGGCGTCAGTTTAGGTCAATTCTTTGACCAGTACCTTCGCTATATTAAGCTAAACACTGAATTTGTGCCTTTTACCAAACAGGATTTGTCTTATTTGCTAAAAGAGAATTATGATGAAAAGCTTTTAAAAGAGGTTTACAGCGCCCAACTGGTGAAGATTGAGGAACTGCAACAAGGGGGTAGCTTAAGAGGCCCTGGACCGTTCAGGGTGCAGTACTCAAGCCGGGACACTTTTAAAGTCTTTGCTCGAAATCTGGGGGTGATGGACGACTTGAAATCTGGAGTTCCTCGTACAGGTTACAGGGGTGTAGTCAATTTCCTGTACCGGGGTCGAAGGGTGTTCTTGGCTCCACCAGAGGGCTGGACGCAGTATGACGTCAGCTGGAGCTGAGACACTGATCCAGACTGGACAATGTGAATGGTGTTGAAGAGGGGAGACAGCCTTACTCAGAGGAACACCCTCTCAGACCAAAGAATATCAGCAGACGCAGTGGTTCATGAAGGAATTAGAGTGGAGATGGGACAGCAAGTGTTGACCCAGGCCTGTTAGGGAAGCTTCTTACATAGGATCAGCAAGTTCAACGGCCACACAGACTTCACAGAGAGTTAAACGTTTCCATCCTTAAACACTGTTTCTAAACAGCTATTGGCAACGTGCCTTGCTTTCTGGGCCCATTTTAGTTTGGTTTATTTTGTATTCCTGTGAAGAACGGGCCAAATGTAGACTTAACATCACATTCAGGTGCGTGCAGCAGCTGTAAATGGAGTTTGGTAGCAGGAAGGGCATGTTTCAGTGATGATACACTGGAGGCCAAAAACAAGCTGAATGATCATCTCTAGAACTTTGGAGGAAAAGCAGTGTTATGTTTAAAATCTTGGGTCATCTTTTAACATTTTGCAATGTTTTTGAAAGAAGCTGTTGAAATTGATCCAAGTCTTCAGATCATGTTACTGTTGAACTAATCTGAAGCATGGCTTTGTGCTGAGGAAAATGAAAACAATTGTAAACAAAGCAGAAGTCATTATATGAAGCCATAGCCCTGATGGTTAACATTAACGATGAAAGGCTTCTTCAGCAATTATACAGAGAGAAGGAAATGCAGAAGAAGCAGAAACATCAACTTCCTAAATGACCATAGGCCTGATCCAGGACCAACAAACTCCTATGACTGTCCTGGAACTGTGAGCATCGTAAGACGCCTATAAGGTGGCTGCTAAATAACCAGAAACATGATTTAATCAGGCCGAGCATGGAGTCATCTGTTGACGTCAGTACAAACCATGTAGGATTTCCTTTCCCCTCTTCAGGAGCGAGCTGTTTGATTTCGGGTTATTGCTGTAATATAGCTTGCATCTACCAGTGGCAGCAGTGCACTCCAGTCAATGAGCAAGGATGACAGCATTTATGACTTTACATGGTTTGTATTGATTGTAATGGAAGGGAGCTTTGTTGGTCGAAGTAAATAATGTTTTTGTAACTTTACACCCCTGTAGCTTATAGATCGCTTAGAAGATCTACCATCGAGTTTGTATTACGTTGTTTGTAACACATTTCATGAGCTGCTCATCAGAATCGGCTTTATCGGCCCAGTACAGTTTGGGTACACGCATAAGGACATTAGTCTCCGGGTTTAAGTTGCTCTCCATGTACTTACACACAGTTCCAAGAACAATTTACAGGAAGTTAGAATTAGACGTGCAGCTGAACAAAGATAGATTAAACACTTCTTGTTAAGACCTCTGTATGCTTCAAATGAAGTAGATGAGACCACGTTTACAGGCACAAGTGTTAAAAGTTATTCCAACGGCCACAGACACCTTTAGACGACCGGACTGCACTTTGTTAGAAGCATACCGAGGCCTTTATGGTTGAGCTCCCGCTCAAGCTGGTCTATGAAGTCCGATTATTGTTTTTATCTTTTGGTAATGTAATGTATTTAATGTTTCTAAATAGCCAAGTTTAAACTCCAGTCAATGTGATGGTTGAAGAGAATTCCCTTTTACTTTTAGAGGGTTAGAGAATCTGCATTTCACTTTCTTCTGGTGAGAGAACGTGGCGTCTAAATCTGTAGAAGGAAATCGTTCATATGAAGGGTGAAATTATAATGGTAAGGCTGTTTTGAAAATATTTAACGTTCTTTGAACTTGAAGTTCTAACAAGTTTGCAATGCTGCAAATGAGATGTAAACTGATTCTACTGATTTTACTGATGATCACTCTGAAGCCCGATGCAGGGCGAGTTGTAATCACATGACATCCAAACCATGGTTTGGTCCTCTTAGGTTTGTTAAAAAACCACTGATTGTTTGACAGTTTCTATTTGTTTGTGCAACAGGAAGGCTGTGGAGTGGCTGGAGAAATGATTATCACTGTACTGTAATTAGCGTTGGGAGAATATCCACAAGATTGATTGATTCCCATGTCTGTATGGTGATGTGTAAAAGCCACTGCCTGATGTGTTTATAACTTTAATACAGTATAAATAAAATCAACTATTTTGATATTTGCTCACATGCTGAAGGAGGTACTCTTTCATTGACAGCAGTCATGCAGCTGTGTGATCTGCAGTACTGAACAGTGGCTCCTGCCATGTTCATGTGTGTCCATTTGGAACAATAGTATTAATAATAAGAATATTTATAATAGCTTGCATATTTAATGTGCCTTTCAAGGTTCCCACGACGCTTTACACATTTGGATGCAGACAAAAATAAAAAACCCAAGAACAGAAAATAATAGCAATGTTTCGCAGCGGATCATCGTGCGTCTGGGTTAGTGTTGAGTTTGTACGAGACTAATGAGGCTTACTTTAGCACTAAAACCTCTCATGCAATGTTGACATCCTGGAGATGTGACCTGTTTGAGAAAGCCTTGATCACAGTGAAGAAGAACTGCACTCACCAGTGGCAGGACAAAGTACTTTGAGCTAACCATAATGCACTGGTGCGTACTGAGCCAGAGCTGGGAATTTGGGCCACCATTGTGGGCTGTAAAGTAAATGTCACATGACTAAGGGACAAACCACGCACATTATCCTTTAGTTAACTTAGTTCAGGAGTAGGCTTCACACTATGTTGTAGAATTGACATTTCAATGTATTTATGGTGACGAGCTAACACGTTCTCAATCACAATGCAAATGTGAAATTAACCAAAAAGCTATTTAGTGAACATCAGGCTCAGGTGACTCCATATTTGTTTTTATGGTAATATTAATGCGAGGAAATTGCAAGTGAAACACTTGAGCAAACACATCTATACATCTATCTACATCTATTTACATCTATGGTCGAATCAAAAAGATTTCCTCAAATGACTTTGACGATGGTTTGGTGAAAGCAGTGAGCCCTGCTGAGCAGATACTCATAAGTACTAACACAATTAAATGTATTCTGATCATTAAAGGTCATGTATTCATTTTTTCGCACATTCTTAATTTCAAATAAGAAAAGGCATCACTAGGAGGCACGACTACGCAGAGATGGCCGGTGGAGACACTACAGAAAGGGTTAACCAAGCATCCCCCTGAGCAGTGACATGTTGAGTGTCCTGCAACGGAAGCTGTGATCAGCACTTATCTGTCGTCATCCTGTTGGATTCCTGCTCTACTTCCTGTTTCACAACAGACGTTATCCTCTTAAGGGGGAATACCTACAAACGACATACCCAGAGTAAATTGAAAGCTGCTCTTCAACCATTTGCACGGTTTCGGTCTCATTCAAAAGATAACTCTCTTTTTGTTCTTGCAAAACAGTGAAGAATCACTCCAAGTGCTTCTGGCACTGAGTAATAGTGGTCTGAATATACTGAATTTGAAGAAAATACACTCCGCCTGAAGTTTGTTGTTGAAAAAGATGCCTGAAGATGGTACAGCTGGTAGGTATGGACTGGAAAACAATAGAAACAAAGCACTTTAAGTGCTTAAAGGTAGCTGTTTTGGCTCTAGACAATGGTGGGCAATCAATCACTTGCAAGACTAAGTCATTTTGTTAAGACTAAAATTTAAATGTAAACACACTCACTGGTCCAACAAGTATACCATGTCAGCTCAGAAGCATTTTGTATCTCCCTAGCTTTGGAACAGGCTGGTGGTGTTCACGGTCCTGCTGCCCCAAATAAACAGTGTAAAGAAAGTCTGCATCGCCCATCTGAGTAAAACTGCAATTATAAAAGTACCTGTGAGCTCCAGGAGAGCATCCTGCTCGTCTATCGTGCTGGTTCAACAGCAGGGACACACGGGGAAGGTTAGTGAAGGGAACTTTGAATGAATGAGAACTTACTGAAAGAGGACATGTTGACCTCGTTCACCTCGAAGCGTTCCTGGAAGCCGTTGAGTGTGCAGGCGTCGCCTTCATCAGACACAAACCTGCACCCACCCACACCTTACTACACCTGCTGCTACCAGGACAGCTGACCTCATTATTTAGTCTGGATAAAGGCATATGATACATTGCACTTTATTAGCATTGTTAGCTGTGAAAAGACTCATTGGTCAGTTCTGTGTTTCTGGATAGAGCCTCCTGGGTAACGCTTATAGCCAGATGTGCAGAGCATCAATGAATGTATCAACTAACAAGTATTGTCTGTGTATCACAGCCTGATATATCTTCTTCCTCTGTGCCATAGAGCTCCATTGTTGCTCATGACATGAGCTCAAAATGAGACACAGTTGACAACTGTCCAAAACTTTAGTCAAGACCAATTATGAAACTGCTTCCTGATAAGAATCCAGACTGCTTTTATAATGTGAATTTTTTTTTTTATCACCCAAGGGTCAGAAGTAGCTCCAAATATCGAGCATTTCTTTCTACAGAGCCCCTCTGTTGCTATCATTTGTTTGTCACCTTCTAACTTGTCAATGACTTAGCCAAACATCTTAGCCAATGCCCTAAGACGGTAGGGTGTGTATCTCTGGGCCCCACCTCGACTATGACCCAGGCACGCAGGGAGCTAAGGCATGTTTCTGCAACGTCATCTCAACCACTCAGCCCAGAGCTGATGTTAGGAGTTATTCCTTTCAGCTTCATACAGGCATCTGATTGAATTTGGCTAGAATTCCATGGTGTGTAAATCACCTTGTGTAGCTTTAACACATTCTAACACGTAACATTTCTATAACCTGACTAAACAGTCAGCTACACACGGAATTTAAAAACTAGGAATAAATTGTGTGTGTGTGTGTGTGACCCTATTCAGTGTTCTCAAGCACAGGCTGAACCACTACACACACATTCCTGCCTATGTCCATTAAACTTCCCAATACTCACTTGTAATATAGATGTAAATGATGGCCATGAGGGCTGTGCAGTAGGTCGCCATTGTCAATAGGTGTGTATGTGCAAACTGTGTATGGAAGCCATGTGTTGTTAAGATGTGGAAGTTTAAAAAATAATGTTTTTAATTTAAGTACTTATTTCTTTTACTATATATAATTACTATCTTCTGTGGAGAACAGAACAAATTTTCCTACGGGGACAATAAAGTATATCATATCGTATTGTATTGTAGCATCAATATGTCTGTGAACGAGTGTTGTCGTTAAAGATAAAAGGTGTACTTTGAATGGTAACCAGAATAATCTGCAAGCTCATGTTTTATTTGCCCTGGCAGATGCATTTGCAATTTAGTCTGGCGACGTCGGGCTACACAATAGAGGCTACAACAGAGTTCCACATCAGCTGCAGCCATCATGCTTGTTTTAAAAAATGCAAAGATGTACAGAATTCACCTCATATTAGATAAACAGTTGTGATTGGCCTGTCAGATCTCAAGTTGCTGGATGGACAATACGCATCTGCCAGAGCAAATAAAACACGAGCTCACACATTCGTCTGGTTCCCTGCCAAAACAAAAATTCAATACAGTCTGATTGTCTGGCTGAAATCACTGGAGAATTTATTCCATGCCATGATCCTCTGGAATAAACCGGGTACGATCTCCCACAAGAAGTGCATTAGTATTAACAGCCTTAAGTGTGTGGAGGTGAGAAAGTTGGCTGATTTTGAACTTCTTTCATATTCATGGTGCAACACCGTGAATGCCTTTCATAAGAGACTGTCCATAGCGCACCCTTTTGAATGCCGTCAAAAATTGCTGTACAACTGCTGTGCTTTTTTGGGGGGGAGGCCAATCTTCCAGAAGCACCTGAGTGTAAGGTTTGACCATGGTTTGAAGGTAGAAGAAGCAGTTGTCTTACTAGTTCTTGACTAGCTGCAGAGGTCTGGTGGTAGAAGAAGAGGGAGTTGCAGAAGTACAGGCGGGAGATGTCAACTAACTGAAGAACTCGCCTCCCTAGTGAGGGCAGAATCTTACTGATGCACAGGAGGAATCTACATGAGCAGTCTAGCAGTCTGTTACCATGTTTGCTGAGAATGACATGAACAGTATCCAAGGTCACAGCCAGGTTCTTCACTGTGCGAGTTTGCACCACTACAGTATTGCCAATGGTGATAGACAGGTCTTGGCACAGGCAGCGGAGACCACAAGTTTTGTCCAGGTTCAACCTTAGGTAATGACTTGACCAAATATCTGCCAGGCAAGAAACATGTCTCCATTTGGGTGTCAGATGTGGGGAATGAGACGAGCAGTTTGTCGTCATCAGAATAGCAGTGGTAGGAGAAGTCTAGCAATACAAGACTACAAAAAGACAGTGGTGTCCTGGGGAGAAAACACAATAGACTTTTCTGGGGTTTTTTTGTCCCACCAGGCTGATATACGACACAGTATCTGAAAATGAATTCTAGTGCATCAAGGAGGTCAAAGAGCTTTCTGTGCGTTCAACTTGACGTAGTAGCCTATGCAGAGTCAGCTTGTTCTCGTCGTGCACAAAGATGGGCTTGAGGAGGCAGGATTTCAAAAGGGTTCAATCAAATTTCATTTATATAGCCCATAGATTACACCTTTGCTTCAGGGGGCTTTATAACCTGTACAGCAGGGGTATTCAACTAAAATTCTAAGATGTCCAGTTAGAGAAAGTTTCTGCGAGCAACGGTCCGGAGCATCATAATGTCTAACGTGCGTTATGAATTAGTGATATATATTGAAGTCTAGTAGCTGTATCAACGTCTGCACGTCATCAACAACTGACTGTCAAATCTAATAAAGAAAGTTCAATTTAAAAACATTTAGACAATATTTATTGTCACCTAACATTGAACTATACAGATATATAATACTGTAGATATGTATAATGTTCTTCTCGGGCTGCAGTTAAAAATAAAATTGAGAAAATAAATAAAATAGCTTTTGAAAGATTGTGCATCTTAAAATAAAGTGCTTAATCTTAGAAAAATAAAATAAAGTGTAGCAGCAGCTTGAGTTTCCCTTTTTCTTTAACTGATCACATCTTGATTTAACTCTCAACCAATGTTAGAATAAATCAGTCTCAACACATCTTAACAATTGAACAGTTTAACCCAGGCTAGCACATCCTGGGTTAAACTGCTCTCTGAGGCTGATGGTGCTGACAGGTGGCCTATTTGCTTTATTTAGTCACAAATCAAAATCATATTGGGCTGAGTGCTTATTTTCTGTGCCCTCAGCTCAGACCTGAGTGGGTATGTTTGATCAAAAACGTTGTACTTTGTCTCATAGTGGTGTTTCACATCACCACTGTTAATGAGCACCACGGTCTCTCTCGCCTGTTTATATTCAGAGTCGCAATGTTTGCCGGTTGGAATGCACAGATTTGATTGGCTGAGTAGCATCACGTGGGATAGCTTAACTCGCATGTAATTGGTCTGTGAGTTTCCTGAACCGCTAAACCAGTACCGTAATAACGAAAAAAGCTGCGCCGGTTAAAATAGAAAATCCCTTAATAATTTATTGATTATAGGTCCGGGTACGGACACAATACTTGACTGAGTAGAATAACTCAAACAACAATTAAAAACATTTACTGAAAACGACGGCTATAATATCAAATAAAGAGAATTAATAGATAATAAATAATAGATCATTACTGCAGATTATGGTTAACAGATTAACCTGGCAATAAAAAGGAATTACAACATCTAGACCCCTACCAGAGACTCGGGGAGGAGTGTGATATTCGGGTAATTTGTGAATAAAGACTACGTTCATGTATTACATGTAATAGAATAACCTGTAAACAAAAACCAAGCTGCTATTAGCTCGACGGCTAACAAACAACTCATCGCCTCGCCTGATACAGCAGCGTACTGATAATTCTGTAGGCTTAAATTATATTTAGCAATCAACATACCTTAACTACGAGATACACAAAACACAACAACGTCCAATTTATTCAAAGTAAACCGCTAAAATGACCAAATGACGTCAGCGCATGCGACGGTGAGAGCTGAAGGACCCCGCAGTGTAACCATGCACGCGCCAGACTGACCGTAGCATTACAGATAGGCTTAAAACTGCGTATTATTTGTAAGTAGCGACGTCATTTACACATTAGACAGGTAATTAACTGAATTCTGAAAATTAATGTGATGATGTGGCTAAAGTTAAATATAACTGTTGCAGATTTGATCACGTGCTCCCTTAAATTGTGTGCTTTGAATTCTTACACGCAATCACATGTTAATATTTTAATGTGAGTTGTATTTTGAAGGTAAGTCTTGAATGTTTAGGACTTTAATAACAACCATATCTATCTCATAAGCCTCAATTAATATTAATATGGCAATTATGTTAATGTGAAGTATGGTACCTTTTCTTGACAGAGATGTCGTGTTTTGGTGGTGATCCCAACTTCTGCCCAGAATGTGGGAATGTTCTTCCTCTTCCAGGAATACAGGACACAGTCAGCTGCCCCCGCTGCTCCTTCTGCATCCCTGTAGCAGGTACCAGCACACTCCCTAAACTCCCAAACACAGGAGTCATGGACACCCTGCACAAGAATGCATCAGCACAGAACCCTCCACAGCACACTCACATTCAGGCCAACCACATGTGGATTGTGTCTATGGGTGCATCGCATGTCTCTCCCGTTAACATTTATTATGGATACAATTAAATTCAGAGAGTAGAAGAGTTTCTGTCAACAAGAAACCTTTTTAACATTTTTATTTATCATCTCCATTCAGTCACATGTGAGGCTGATCGTTCCTGAGCGTCGGGTTTCATATGAATTACGTATTTTCCCTGAAAGGTGCAGACCAGACATGTTCTGTTCCCTTTTGAATGTCTGGATATCGTCATTAAAAACCATCGCTCTCCCAAGCAGCCCGGCACACAGTGACCCCCGTTACACTAAATAATTCACACACCTCATATGCCAACTGTTTATAATACATTATTGTTGTGCAACGGCAGAGATTTCCATTGATTATCCCTTCACATGCATGTATTTTACCATCCAGAGTTCTCAGGCCAGAAAATCTGCTCTACAGTCGTATTCAACCCTGTGGAGCAGTCATCGGTGGCTCTGGAGGACGAGAAGAACGCTGAGCTGAAGGGAGCTGTGGTGAGAATAGACGTCTGCTCGCTGACTGCTCTGACGCTAACAGCTGTACTCTGTATTAATGAGGTTACCTGTTCCTTATAGATTGACAGACGCTGCTCCCGCTGCAATAAAGAGGGGATGGTTTACCACACCAGGCAGATGAGATCTGCAGATGAAGGACAGACTGTTTTCTTCACCTGTATACACTGCAGGTATGTAAGAACACACTGTGCAGAACAGTTTGTGCTGCTGTGGGATCTTTTGCTGATCATTTTGATTTTGTTGTCTCAGGTATCAAGAGAAGGAGGACTCTTGAGAAGAAGTCCAGCTCACCTCCCCTTTCCTCTCTGTGCGTCTGCTCAGTGTTTTCAGATGGATTGTAAATATAACACTGGGCCCTTGATCTTTGGTTTATCTGATGAAGATGTGTGCTGCAGAGCATCTCGCTCTTCTTGAATTATTAGCATTTACACTTTTGAATAATGTTTGACAAAAAATAATCTTAACTCAGAGTCCACTTCTTAGCTTTTTTTTGCAAGAGCTTTCAGTTGGGTCTCATGGTCTTCTTTCAGTTTACACTGAAACACTGTAGCTCAGTTGTTATTGAGGATCTTCTGATGAATGCTGTGAGATAAAGTTGAAGCTGCAGAAAAGACTTGTAAGTAAATATTTATTTTGTTAAACTACCGTTTCCAAAGTGAAAAATGAACTTTAACACTGAACACGATTTGTTAATTCATGTTGTTTGTTTTTTGCCTCTCTGGGCATCAAACGCCGCACAAGTAACAAGAACTTTAGCGAGCAGCACTGCACTGAGTCACTATCTTATCTGAATATGTTTGCAAACCTTAGGCTTAGGCATCAGTCCATCTAATGTAATGATTCCCCACTTTTTTCCCTCGAAGCTCCCTCTACTTGTATCAACAACAAAAAAAGCTGAGACCCCCCCCCTCCCCATATTTGATGTTGTCTTCACCCTTTTGTAAATCACTGCCTGCTGTTTCAAATGCTTTTCTGATATCTGTGGATCTTTTGGAAAGTGCCAACTGCAAGTTTTATACACACACTTTTGTATAAATTATGTAGTATGTGTGTTATTCTGATTTAAAATCTTTGTGCACCCCCTGTGATCTTTGGTGGACCCTTGTTGGGAACCACTGATCTGATGTATCACATTCTGATTTTGCAGTATGTGCGGATCACATCTACTATCTAATAAACAATAACAGTTTTCCTGTTCATGTTGTAGGCTATATATTAGTGTCTGGGATCAAATGTTGCCGTTACTTTGCAGCAGAAGCTGTTGGAGAGCAGGAACAAAAGCTAAAAACCTTTTGAGGTGAGATTCACATACTTAAGAAAAAGTAAGAAACAATTATTTTGTAATAATGTTTACAATGAGTAACTCACACTTTAAAAGTATATGGCATGTTTATTCTATAATTACATTTATTTTCAATTGGATCTGGTGCAGACAGTTGTTGGTGCAGGGACTGATGTCAGGAAGGAAGGACTGATGAGTGAAGATGAGGAATCATAATATGTGACTCCAAATAAATATCAAAATGTATTAGTAAAAATGAAATATATATATATTAATATTAGCGAGGGAGAGATAGAGAGAGGGAGACGAAGAGATAGGAGAGAGGAGATAGGAGAGAAGAGAGAGAGAGAGAGAGAGAGAGATGAGAGAGAGAGAGAAGAGAGGAGAGAGAGAGAGAAGAGGAGAGGAGAGAGGAGAGAGAAGAGGAGAGAAGAGGAGAGGGATAGAGTAGAAGAGGAGAGAGAGAGAAGAGGGAGAGATAGAGAGAGAGAGAGGAGAGAGAGAGAGAGAAGGGAGAGGAGAGAGAGAAGAGGAGAGAGAGAGAGATAGATGAGAGAGAAGGGAGAGGAGAGAGAGATCTAAGAGATAGAGAGAGAGAGTTAGAGAGAGAGGATATAGAGTAGAAGAGTAAGAGAGAGATAAGAGAGAGAGAGAGAGAGGAGATAGAAGAGATATGATATATAGATATATAAGATAGAGACTATATATTAGAGATAATATATAGATCTAGAGATTATAGAGAAAGAGTATAGATATGATATAGAAGTATATATAATATATAATAGATATATATATATATTAATTATAATATATGATATATAGATATATAATATATATATATATATATATATATAATATATATTATATATATATATATGAATATGAATATATTATATATATTATAATAATATATATGAAACTATATAGGATATATTATATATATATATATATATATATATATATATTGAATTGATTATAGTATTGATATGAATAATATATAATATATTATGTATATATATATATATATATATATATATATAATATATATTATTATATATATATATAATATATATTATATATGATATATATATATATATATATATATATGATAATAATGGAAATATATATATATATGAATATGAATATATATATATATCTATATCTTCATATTCATATATATATATATATATATGACTATATATATGAATAGTCTGACAGACAGCCCATTCTGTCAGCATGTGGCGGTGCTGCGCCCTTCAAGTTGTTCGGGCCGTCGACATTAAAAATAGTAGAAGAAGAACATAACCAATAAGGACGCTCGTATTGTGTCCACGTGACATGGAAACATACACACAGCAAAAGAAATCTGCCGAGCGACAACGATGCAGTTATTTTATACTTTAAAATAATTTTACTGTGAGGAATTGGTCGATATTTTCTTTACGTCTTCACGGTAAATAATGCATTTTACATACATATACTAATAAGCTTTTTTCTAAACTGGTGACTGTCGTATAACATTTCGGAATAAGCTGTTAACACACTGCCACACTTAAATAAAAGGTATACGTATATTGAATTTAAGAGTGTATCCAAATAATCGTATCAGTCATATCTTATCTCACTATGTATGTTATTTTACCGTTTACAGTGACGTACATTTAATGACATTACTCTTTGTTTCTATAGATAATGAAGCTACGTGTCCAGCTGCAGTGTAAGAATTTGCATGAATACCTGAGAGAGCTGAGTCCTGAGATTTTGGACAGACTATACAACCATCCAGCAACATGTCTGGCTGTCTACAGGTATGATGGCTGGAAGACATACTGCACTGATGTCATGTCACATATGACCCCCTTTATATTGTGTTTGATCTTTTACAGGGAACTCCCTTCTCTAGCCAAGAATTATGTGATGCGTATGCTGTTCCTGGATCAGCCTCTCCCCCAGGCAGCACTGGCTTTATGGGTGAAAATAGACAGTCAGAAGTAAGTCATTTACCTTGTCATGTCTTCAGCACACCTCTAGCAGCGTTGTTAGTGGGGTGAACCATTTTCATTAAACTCTTAGCACTTTGTAACAATCCCCCAACTTGGCTGTAACTAGGGAGTTTTATTTATGATTACTCTTTTTTTTATTTACGTCCACATTTGTTTTCTAAAAACCTCTGTAATGAGAGCTGTTGTTGCCAGCCAGCCACTTCAGTCTCCTGTAAAAGGTTTGAGCAGCATAAACTGTCATTCACTCAGAAACAAGTACGTGACTAGCTTTTCCTTCCTGATACACATTCTGCTACTTTAACTCTTCTTCCAATACAGAGTACAGATCCGATATCAGGACTCTCCTTTTGTCATTTAAACTCTGTATGCCTCTCTGTGTGGAGCGTTTGCGATGAGCCGAAACGGTTTTTAGAACATTGTAGGGAGAAGTTGTAGCTCTGAACTGTCCCTTCTCAGCTCGACTCAAGCCGGCTGATTGTGTTGACTGATTACAGGTGACACCAACTCCTCTGAATAACAAAAGGGGAGATCTCCTGTCTCAATATCAACTCGCTTGACATTGAGACGGGTATATATTTTGGCATAGACGGGTACAGTATTATGTTGAAGCTCCCATGGACTGCTCCACATTCTCAACCCTCTGGTTTATGTTTGGACCTTTTATCACTAGTGCTACTGCAAATGCAACTGTAGCAGGTATCTCACGTTCACAGTCTTCATTCATATTTTAAGATGCTACAAATTATATCCAGCTATAAAAACTGCCTGGAAAGTGGATGTTAGAACAGAAGTACAGAGAGTGGTTGCCATGGAGATGATCCACCGCTGTGGCAGGTTGCAGAACGCTGTTTCAACTCGTGCCGGTGCAAATCTTTGGTCTGAACTGGGCTTCAGGTAATGTGAGGCCAGGGGGTTCTGTGTGACTGAAAACTGAGTCAGCAGCCTGCTGCGACTGAATGTAAACACTGAATGTGTTCTTGTGCAGTCCAAAGGTGTTCAGTGTGGGGATGCATCGAGCAGATGATCCGACACTGATCCCTCTTATGGCGCAGTATTACCTGAGTAGCAGTTTCATTCTGATTTAAATCTACAATTGAAAATTATATTAGAAATCAGGGTCCAAGTATATAAAATGTGTATGTATGACACAATAACATGTCATATGTTTTAGTGTTCCAAACATAATGTTATAAATGCCATGTTGTCTTTTAGCTTATAGGATCCCATTGGTTCTGTTTTTAAGTTTACTCATTTAATTTGTTGGATTTAATCACAGCAAGAGAGCTTAACTGTTCTCAATAACTGAAATGTTCTCAACTAAAAATGAAATTAACAATTTCCATCCCACATGTTAGAAAAGGAGTCATGTGCATCTGAGAAGTACTTCATGTTTTGGGAATTCTCACAGGGTGGAAACCCCTTATTAAACATCATTAGAGGAATACCGCACCCTTAAAATGCCCATTTGTGTATCAATTACTCGCACTGTGTTACCTTGAATTCTTGAGGGTTAGGGTTTATATCACCTGTTCAGTGGGAGTCAAACTGTGGACTAATTACCAGTTGAGCTCATTGTGAGTGTTTCTGTCTTTGGTGTCTACCTGCAGGGATCATGATGAATGTGTCTCGGTGTTGGCAGGACTCCGCCTTTGGCACAATCAGCAGCTGCAGGGTGGCCTGCAGGGATACATTTTAAATCCAGTGTTCAAGGAGAACCTGAGGATAGCTCTGCTCGGCGGGTAGGTCTGCTGTTACACACACAACTCTGTGTTGAGGCTCATCTGTTAAATGTTTGATCAAAAACAAACCGCCCTGCTACATGCCAGGATGTGGTTGGTTAGAGTTATAGACAAGGATCCAACATGTTAATAAAATCGCACTCCACACAGTATAAACTAAGTCTTATGAGCTGCAAGTTTGATTTCTAATATTACATTTTTAAGCTGACTAGAGGTATTTGAGATGTAACTGCAGTACTGTCCTCCAGTCATTATCACCTGTTGTTCTTAGTCAAAGATTCCACTGCTGTGTCGACACACAGGGGAAAATCCTGGGCAGATGAGGGCAGCACTCTGGGTCCTGACCGCCACGCACGGGACATAGAGAGTCTTGACCGCTACGCCATAGAGCGCTGGGAGGTCATCCTGCAGTTCATGGTGGGTTCTCCCTGTGCTGCTGTCAGTCCAGACCTGGCTCAGCTGCTCGTCCAGGCAGGCCTCATGAAAAGGTACACCGTAGTACATCAATGGGTCCCAATTATTCATGAACTAAATGTAACAGGTCCTTGTCATTTTGTTTATATATATACCATGTGTACATATATCATTGTACATAAAATCTAATTGTCAGCTTTCTTTTAACTTGATTTAAGTGTTGGCGCAGAAGTGCAGTGCTGATGACGCTGGAATGTGTCACTTTTAAAGCTGGTTGGCCTGTTGCTCCTGTTCGTTCCTTCTGAATCAGAGCACACACGGGCCAATTATATCCTAAGTTATCATATGATCGCTTGTTGACGAGCAATGTCAGCATTTTAAAAGCATTTTATTTTATCCCGACGCAGTGTTCACTCCACATAAAAGGCTACATTACATCACTTCCAGCTAACTTCATGGAGAACAATGAGGGCAAAACGGCATCACCGATCAGTTTTAACTGTTTATTATCTGTCTAGCTCGGCTACAAACACGAACCCATCGGCTCATTTGCGTGTCGTTCTCTACTGGGCCTGTTGGGCTAAGCACGAGGGCAGAGGATATTATTGATTTTTGTGAAATTTTACCAGCGCCGCTCATAATTCTGCAGTGGCGGTGCACTGAGCTTCTCATTTTTAGTCCGTGACCACTGAAGTGGCTGAAATGTCAACTCTAGCTAGCTAACATTAGCTCCATGAGTTTGTTAAAACACTGTCACATTGGGGGAGGGTAACAGTTGGGTACCTGGATGCCCTGCCTCTCTATGCAAACCTGAGTCTTTTTTAAATTGTGCTAATTCATCACATGAAAGAGTCAATGAAACTTAGATGAGTGCCAGCTCCATGCTTTAACTTCACTTTACAGCTGTAATGACAAACTCCCCAAAGACCAGACTACCCCATGACACATTCTCTGAGTCTGAGCAGAATAAATCCACTCATAGAACTTTAGCTAAAGGTTGAATTATTGTTGTGTTAGTGAGAGAAATGGAAATGTTGTCTGTTTGTCAGTGAGGCGGGAGAGGCGCCCTACATCACGTCTGCTGGTTTCCAGTTCCTCCTACTGGACACGGCCTCTCAGCTGTGGTACTTCACCCTGCAGTACCTCAAAACTGCTCAGGTACCTGTGTATCATCTTCTACTCTGAGCTGGTTATCTTTAAATAAGTTGGACCAGTAAAAGATTTCCTTAATGTAAAATCTCTTCAGCAAGTGTTTCAGTGATGGTTGAACAGTATTTGGGTTAAAAGAGAGTTTTCAGCAGAGTGGTGAGTATTAGTGTCGGTAATTCCATCCCTGTCAATCTGTCTTGTTAGAGGCTGACCTGTATCTGTCCATGCAAGATGTTATTTATATACCTGCTTTTTATTTGAGAGTATCTTCTTGTATACATTCCATCATTTGTGTCTTGCAGTCCAGAGGGATGGAGTTGGTGGAGATCTTGTCATTCTTATTCCAGCTCAGCTTCTCGACTCTCGGCAGAGTGAGTGCACAGCGCTTTGCTTCTGCTTGCTTGATGCTGAAAAGCAACACAACAATGTCAGCGGTCTGAGGTTTTACAAATGGCTGCTCAGTTAGAGTTTCTTCATTGTCACTGATGGTGTGTTGCCTGTGTGCCTCAGGATTACTCAGTGGAGGGCATGAGCGAGTCATTACTCACCTTTCTGCAGCACCTGCGGGAGTTTGGACTCGTCTTCCAGAGGAAGGTGAGGCACTGAGAAGAGGGACGATCCACTAACACTTAAACACTGTCAGTACCTCTCCCTCCCCAGCAGATGAGAGGAAACTGGAATGATGCTCCCAGCTCTCGGACATGTTGATAAGTGAAAGATTAGATGTTGTATTCAGGTAGATCATAGCATTAACTGCCGACAGAGGCAATAGATAACAAATAAAGTGCCATGAGAAAGAATACCAAGTAAGTACATCAGTAATACAACTGCAACACATGTACGTACATTTTAAAGGGGTAGTACTCCAGCGGTTTAGTATTTCCATAAAGTTGGGAGACTTGGCGGTTAAGATTTGAGAGTTGTGGCAACAGACGGCTGAGTCAGGCTTTACCGTGTTTGTTAAGTTTTACTAGCTGTGGTCGGGGTTTCATTTCATTTGGGAAACTAAATCAATGTTCTGAATTAGATTACTTAATACAGGAATAAGTAGTGACCAGGAAAAAATAGTTAAATAGTTTTTACCATTTGACCAGGGATTCAGCTGGGATCATCACACGTGATGGGTTTTGTTTTGTGACTTTGCTGAAACAAAGTAAAGACTCAGTTTCTATTATGTTTATGAAACTGAACTAAGCAATTAGAAAGAGTGAAATTAGTTTAGATGTACTGCATATAGCCCTGATGAGTATTTGTAGTTATAATATGTCAGTATTTCTGTAATTCTTCGTCTATTGTTATAAGAGGAAGTCGCGGCGGTACTACCCCACCAGACTGGCCATCACTCTGGCTGCAGGAGTCACGACCAGCTCCTCCTCCACAATGGTTTCCACCCCCGGTACTGGAGACGCAGGCTTCATTGTGGTAGAAACCAACTACCGTATCTACGCCTACACAGGTATATCTGAACACTGTGCTGCATGTTGACGCTAATAACTACATTTGACACAATGTTAAAGTCCCTGCTTATACGAGCCCATTTGTGAGAAAGCTGGGAGACTCGTACATTCACACCAGATAAATAATTTGATACAAGTTAACTGCAGTTAAATCGTTACTACAGTGACTACCACACAACACTATCCAGATACATAATCAGTAACAAGTCCTCATGTTCTTACTGAGAGTGAGCTGTTGAGACTGATATCAGGCTCATGTCTGTGCACAGGGCTGGAGGCAGCACGTGGTTAGCTTAGCATAAAGAGGATGGCGCGGGAAACTAGCCTGGCTCTATCCAATGTTCAGAAATACACATATCAACACATCTGAAGCTTACCACAATTCATTCAATGTTTCTCAGTGTGTTTGATCATGAAATGCTTCACATCGCAGCGTTTTGGAAGGACGCACTACTTGGCATTAGTTTACAGAAGCTGTTCTGACCTGTATGTTCCTCCCAGACTCAGAACTTCAGATCGCTCTGGTGGCTCTCTTCAGTGAAATGCTGTATCGCTTCCCCAATGTAGTGGTTGCTCACGTAACAAGGGAGTCAGTGCAACAGGCCATCGCCAACGGCATCACAGCACAACAGGTACTCAGCTCCTGCACACAAAGTACTACTACAGGGGAAGTGTAGGGATGTAAGAGGGGAATCCTGACCAGTAGGATTGAACCATCATTTGTAAATGCCCTTAATATTTTATACTTGTTTCGAACTGACAAGAATACACGATATATTAATAGAGCCATATATATGCGACCATAATAGTGCCTAGTTGGACCCCAAATAGCCACATTTCGTCAGAACTCACTTTAGATGTGTTGATTTCTTTAAAGAATTCGAGGGCACTACATAATCGGGGGGGTACAGGAAACTTGGTCTTTCACTTCTGCATATACATAAACATACTATGTACTATGTAAAGCCTTTCCCTTATATAGTTTGGATGTTTTGAAGTGTGGTTATATGAGACACTTCTCCATCGTCAGTGTGTTACCTGCAGGAGATGCAGTTTGGATAAACAGGCAGGAACACCAGCAGGAAGGGGGGGGGGGGTGGTTGTGCTACTTTGGTGAATTACTGTTTTTGTCAATGGAGTCTGGTGGCTTTGGGAGAGCCTAGGGAACAGCTTCAGTTCCCTGTTTCTCACAGTAAGCGGTGAACATACTCTAAATATAGCGTATTTTCTTTTAGTCGACTAAAATACATTTTGCTGCTGACCCCGTCAACAGCAAAATGTTTTTTTACTTCCAGCTGGTGCTCCTGTCTGTTTCTCCAAACTGCATCTACTATTGATAGGTACCTCATACAAAGCACTTCAACACATCCAAACTATCTCTTTAATGTATGATGGAGGTAGAGAAGGTGAAACAACCTGCCCTCTAATGAAAGTACTGAGTTCAACATATTCATTTTAATGAAGTGTGAATATATGCTTCAAAGTTCAGTGTGTAATATCTGCCATCATTTAAACTTAAAACATTAAAACTATCAACAGAATGTGAAGAGGTAACGGTGAGCCCGAACACTGAACAACATGTGGACATGTACAATATTTACAATGAGCTTGTTTTAAGATTTAACAAAGTTTGAAAAAGTACCTCAGCACTCCAAAATGTTTTAAACTGTTGGTACCAATATACCAGGAAAGTATGTGTGACATGAAACGTGTCTGTATATGTTATGGAACAGTTTGCATGGATCAGATTTATGTGAAGTTTTTTTTATTTTACACTTCAGATTATTCACTTTCTGAGGACCAGAGCGCATCCTGTCATGCTCAAACAGGTACATGCACTTCCATACACTTCATTCTGATGATGATGATAATAATAATAATAATAATAATAAGTGGTTGGCCTTTAACGGGTCTGCTCAGTGTCTTCACCCTCCCTCTCTGTGCTTCAGACCCCAGTGCTGCCTCCAACCATAACAGACCAGATTAGACTGTGGGAGCTGGAGAGAGATCGACTGCAGTTCACAGAGGGTGAGTTCATGTTTCAACGTGTGCAAGCCGGGCAATAAATGTTTGCCTTGAATTCATTGATGTTTTATGAATGACGGGCCTTTCTTTCTTTATATGCCCTGTTCTATAAGTATATTTTGTCATATCTTAGTAACAAGTCTCCTTGTTTTCTGTTGACCTGTTTCAGCTTCAGTAACATTACAAAACATTTCTTTGTATTGTAGAAAATGTTTATATTTTATAAAGTGTTCAACAGAGGAGCTGTCTGTAGGGCTGCTGTGAGCTGATTGATTTCTCAGGCCATCACTTGTCCTCCCTGAAGGTTCTGACTGACTGATGTGGGCCTCACTCTGTTGTTAGAGCGAAGCTGTAACTCTTGTTGTTGTACACATGTAATAGAGATGATGAGTGTTGGCGTTGTGCTGGCCTTTAACCTCATTTCTCACCTGTCTGTCTGTCTGTTGTTGATGTCTGCTTCAGGAGTGCTCTACAACCAGTTCCTCTCCCAGGTTGACTTTGAGGTGCTGCGAGACAGAGCTCAGGTGGGATTTTGTTTCCTATCTCCATGGCTGAACATGTTCAACATATTTCATGGATTTAATAATCAATTTAGATGTAGCAATATTGTTATTTATGGTTTGGGTTGGACCCCTTAGAAGAAAAACCTAAAAGAAATCTATGGTTCATTACAACTGATTGGTCCGTTTTATTAGTCACGACATTGTACGCCAGTAAATAATTGCTGTGGAGATAATAGTGCACAATAGTTCTGACGGGGCAAAAGATACAAGATGATCATAAAGGTTTTATTAAGGTTGTTTATTGATTTTAGGCTAAACTCCATCCGCTGGCCCCCTTGACTTTAGTTTCATCTGAAAGCCACGCCCCCTCAGTAATCCAGCTGTCGTCACTGTATTTGGCTCCTCTAGTCTTACAAACAGCAACTAATTATCAACCATTCTTCACATGTGAATCATGGCTCTTACAAAAGGAATGAACACAGAACGTTGTCTGAGTGTTAACGTGAGTCAAACCCCCCCCCCCCTCATCTCTTTAAACCTCCTGTGTATTGACATAAGCATCAACTCCTTGCAGTTACAGTAGTTCCTGTAAAATGACCTTGTACAGAATTCTCTGTAAGTGAAGTGCTGATACTGTCTGCTGTTTAATGAAGTTGTTGTGCTGCAGGGTCTGGGCTGTCTGGTTTGGCAGGACGTGGCTCACAGGGTGATGGTGGTGAGTCCACAGGGACACAGTGAGGTCAAGAGGTTCTGGAAACGACAGAAGTCTAACACGTAACTGGAGGAAGTGAAACAAGGTGCAGTCGACACACCTGAGGACGTCAGAGTTTCATTGATTCCACAGTTGTTAATTTCTTTCAGTGTTGTAAGAAAGTGGACATGGTATTCTTATTTTTGTATTTTTCATAAAATGTTGAATCGTGTATGATGGATTAAATGGTGATGAGAAGAACATGCACACCTATTTCTTTCAGGTTCGTATTCTTCTTTCCTTAGAAGTTAAGTAATTTGCAGATAAGGCAAATTGAAATATTGCCTTATATACTGCACATAAATGAATCTCTGAATACAGTTGTGGATTATAATATTCTGCCCATATTTTTTAAAGGTACCCACTGCAGTCTTTGACCACTAGTAGCACTATGGAACATTGGGCCTTATTCACAAACTATTCTTAAGAAGACATTTCTTCTTAAAACCCACTTACAGTTTTCATGAAGATTCTGACCTTCACCATGTTTCTTATTTGGGATCTGTTCTTAGGTAAGGACGGAAGCAACACACACTCAAGAGCACACTTCTGAGTGCTGACGTGTTTGTGCAAAAATAATTGGTCATTGCGTTTTCTTCAATTCTGCAGTTGTAAAGGAAAAAAGGATTTAAATTACAATAATGTATATCATCTATAAAACAATTCAAGTCATTATTTTCATTATGTTACAAAGCATTATGGTCTTTTAAATTGATGAAACATAGCCCTAACTTAGAAATGTAATTAAAGGCCAATGGGAAGACTTGCAACTCAAAATGGATGAGGATACATGGGATTTAATTCTGAACAGGGTCCTCTTCTTATTGATTTGTGAAAACATGGGCTTATTTTATTTTCAATTTAATCAAGCTATCATGAGTCGGCACCTGCACCCACTGCAGGGTCCCTTATCCACAGGCTCTTCTCTGTGTGGACTGGATGGAAATATTCAAAACTGTCAAGGTGTTTGAAAGACCTTTCAACACGTTGCCACTCACAGCAATATTTGGAATAATTGCTGAAGAAACTAATCTTCCATCATATAATTAACTGCACCTTTGCCTCTCTGGTTGCCAGAAGAAGCATGAAATGCTACCCACCTATAGGCTACTACCCATGTAGTAAAGAACTACAAGTTGGATAACAAAGAATATGGTCATGTCTGGTGTGATGTGCTGCAATGTGTTGCTAAATATATCTGTGTACAAACGGTTCACAAAAAGGTGTAATGTTTGGTGAGACAATATCCGTTTTTTATTATTATATTTAAAACAGAATGTGTTTCATTCCATTTATTTAAATATGTATTTGGTCTTTATTTTTGTGTTACTTTCTTTGTTTTCCCACCAGGTGTCTGTAGGTAGGGTGAGCGATGGGGTTCTTATTGGAATGCAACATTACATCCTTATAATTAGATTATCAGGCGTTTAAACATTTGAGAGTAATAAGTATTATTAATCATTATGAAACAGTACAACCCCTAAACAGTCCTGGTCACTTCTGGGGGACAGACAGTGTTTGGGGAACCCCCCAAAAGGCTTGGACCAGCCTTAGCAACAGACTACATTTAATATTTAACATCTTAGAAATAAGTACATTTAAAATAGCAGCACACAAAAAAATAAAAACAGGAACAAGCGCAACGAAGCGTATCGCGGAGTGGCACCAACTAAGCAGCCAGGCTACGTAGTGGCTAGCATTAGCCAGACAGTTGTTGATATTGCAGGCAAAGCGTGACATTTTAACACTTTTAAGCATTATTAGTTTTCCAATGGCAATTTTCCAGTGGCGTAAACGCTAAAAAACCATATTGTGCCAGGAGGCTAGCGCAATAAACACGGCAGCCGAACACAGGCCGCAAATGGAACCAGGGACGTCGCGTGAAAATCCGAACGGTGCGGGGTTCCCTAAACCCGCCGGTCCACGAGAGGAGACTCCGGGGAAAGAGGCGGAAGGAGGAGAGGTGAGCACCGTGATGTTGAAGCGAAGAAAAGCGGATGAAGACACCGCGGAGGAGATGAAAGCGCAATGTGAGGATGAACCTGAGCACCAGATTACAACCGGAGGGGAAGATGATGCCGGCAAACATGAGGAGGAATTGGACCCAAGAATTCAGGAATGTTACAAATTTATCATTATTACCGACGTAGTATAGTTGTTGTGTTTTTACACTGAATATCCAATGTTATATAAGTATAGGCTACTGCAGCAGTCTGCTCCTTACACAGACTGGTACCTGGGATGGGCAGTCTCAAGGCAGCCTCTCTGGGCTGCACGTCCCCCCCCCACTGAACACTTAATCATTGCTTTTTTTCCAAGCCTCTTTCCAGCTTTACTGTTCATATTCTGCTTTTAATATAGATCATCTTTCCCCTGTGATTCCAGGAGGAGCTGGAGCAGCTCAACCAGGCTAGTGATGAGATCAACAAGCTAGAGCTGCAGCTGGATGTGAGAAAGTTGTTTGTGTAGTCAGAGTATTTTTACACTGACTACACAATTGTTCACCTGGAATCACAACCTCAGCTTTGACAGTGTCATGGCAGGGCTCACTGAATGTGATTTGTGATGTGTTGTCATGTGTGGTCCCTTCAGGATGCCAGGTCCAGCTACAGGAGGATCCTTACTGATTCTGCTAGGAAGCTCAATGCTCAGGGCTCCCAGCTTGGTGCATGCATTGAGAAAGCAAGGCCCTACTATGAAGCTCGCAGACTCGCCAAAGAGGTGCGTTTTGTAGCTGCACATTTGTCTACAGTGTATGTGCATGGATTAATATGAGAGGTATACACTTTAGTGCAGTATAAATAGTTCTGCAATAATTCCTCCCTTCATAAGGGTTGTAATGTTTAGTTTTTGTTCAAACTATGTTAGAGAGGTGTTGATTCAACCTAATGGTCATATACAGTATATATAGTTTGGAAATGATAACTGGATTTACTGATGAGAGTAAGTCTTTTTTATTACTGTGCAGAGTCACCTGCGGACTGTGTGTGTGTGGACAAAGGCCTTATCCAATAACCTGACAATAGACACCTTTCACAATGGTAACTACACAACAAAGATAGCGACAGTTGACGCCTCAAAATACTATAAAGACAGAAAAAATGAAAAGACATGAAAAAAACAAGACTACAATGTCACTGACAAAAATGTGGCTAAAATGTCTGTTTTTGTTGAATAAAATTAGACTAAAACTCACCAAATCAATTATCTAAAATTTGAAACCTAACATACATTTTTAAAAGAATAAGACTCAACCTAACTCAGAGCAGGTGCCAAAATGAACTCTGGTCCTCACTCGGTGCATGTCATTGTTTTACATTTTCTCTTTTAAATCAAAATCAAATACATTTATACAGCCCAATATCACAAATGACACATTTGTCTCAGTGTGCTTTACAGACTGTACAGGTTACGACACCCTCTGTCCTTAGACCCTCGCATCGCACAAGGAAAAAGTCCCTAAAAGAAACCCCAAAATTAAATGGGGAAAAAAATTGAAGAAACCTCAGGGAGAGACTGAGGAGGGATCCCTCTCCCAGGACGGACAGACGTGCAGTAGATGTTGTATGTACAGGATAAACAACATAGTACAAATACAACATCCATTTGACAGAAATTATGTTGTGATCGAAAAAGAAAGGCTGAATCCAGGATAATGTCAAAAAGGCTTCCCGGTGTCAGGCAGGATCAGGGCAGCAGGCGCAGCCACGATTCATGATCCAGACGTAAACTTTATCAGTGGCAACCTGCCACATGAGAGACACAGAAACTGTGATTTGGCATCTAACTTTTGACATTTGGAGCATTCTGAAAGAATTGCATTTTTCAGCAATTGAATGTCAAGCACTTCAGCATTGTTTTTTGCCCCAAACTGAATGGGATTATCATGAAGTGGGCATGTATGTAAAGGGGAGATTTGTGAGTATCCATCAAACCCATTTTCATTCATATATCTGATGAGAGGTCAAAGGACCCCTATGAATATGGTCATGCCAGTTTTGCCCTCACCAAAATGTAGCCTAAATCTTGAGTGTTATTTAGCCTCCTCCTTGACAAGCTTGACATGTTTTTCTAGTTTCATGTGACACCAGTATCTTCATTCTAGCATTAAAACTGAGCCCGCTACAGCCTATAAATGACAGTGTATCGGCAGACGGATTGTTAAGAGGTTGTCAATGAGCATGTCTGTGTCCAGGCAGTGATCCGATCCATTTTATATTCACATATTGATTGATTAATGAAATCAAAGTTGGAAATATATATGTTGTGTATTCTTTTAAATTTGATATTTGTTCTACTGAAATTATTCACAGATCATAACATAAAAATCTCACTAATCTTGAGACTTTTTTCTCTTCATACCATGAACAATACACCATATACAGAATAATGGTAATCCATATGTAGTTTATTTGATGTCAGTAAACCATAGCTGACGTTGAATGGTTTGTCTGTAATGAAATCTAATTGATTACGTAAAAATGTTAACTCTTGAAGGAATAAGTGGCCTAAGTGGCAGTCATTTTTAATCAACATGCTGAAGAGTAATTTGAAACTGTAATTAAACTAATGAAAAGTGCATAGAAAAAGAGCAGAGGTCTAATTTGAAAGCAATAAAGCAAATAATAAACGATTAATCTGAGCTGTTAAGCACTGCCATTTGTAGTTATGTTGAGGAAAATTTTGTTAATATCATTTTTTCTCACATTTATTTACTCAAACCACAACATGATTGACAAGCCTATCATGTAAGAACTCCATATGATAAAAAAACATCATCGCCAACAGTGATGCAGTCATTAATCTTTCAGCAGCGACCTTACATTGCTTGGTATCCTTCTCCATCCAGCCGGGCCCTCCTGCTGGCTTCTCATGCAGAGATGACGAACAGATCTTCCCGTGTGATTAGAGTAACCTTGACATTAACAATTTTCCCCAAACTAACACAGCTTTGACGGAGCTCACTGAGCTGCATGTCTGGAATGAATAATAAACCCAATAAACCCCAGTGACATTGACGTATTAAAAATATAAATATTATAACTCATTAACAACCTTTAGGTGAGATTATGTAACTTAAAAATCTTTCTATCACAAATAAAAAGGTTTAATTCAGTGGCAATACAAGGCATCTCAATTCAATACACTCAAGGCTTTTGCTGATAAATACAAGAAATACGAAACTGTGAAATGTAATCACTACTGAATACATGTTGTAATTAAAGACCAATTATTTATAGCATTGAAATATTTTTACTTTACTAACAATCTACTGAGCCATTTCAAACGTTGTAATTTAAGAAACTTGATTTTAGGTTAGTTTTTGTAAGAATCACCTACTCAGAAAACTAAACAAAAACTATATTCAAGTTTTTAAATGTAATTCTTTCAGAAAGTCTCTCCTACCTAAGCGCGTTGATCTGCATCAGGACCTCTCTACGTTAGTATTTTTGTAAATTTGGACATCTTGAGTAAGTGTACAAGTACTTAGTATAACCTGCTAGGCATTACTGCCTGTCACACCTCTGCCAGCTGCATGGTCGTTAGCCATGAACCACCATTCCTCAACGTTTTACTCCTTTAATCCTGGATGGTCTCCTGGTGGCAGAGCAGTGACAGGGATGTCTCCCTGCCACCCCCTGCAACTGCCGTCTGGGTTAGGTGTTCTGCCTTGGTATTTTCCTTGGCCTGGTGCTTATTTCTCCTCCGCCTGCCCTGACAAAATGGATGTGGTGTTCCACTGGTGGTAAACATCCTCTGCTTTCCTGTCTGCGCAACTTCAGCATCATGGCCAGCTATCTCAGAACCTGGTCATGATGCCACCTGTAGCGCCCTTGAGAAAGTGCAGTCTTGCAGCCTGACAGGATGTGCTGGAGGCTCGTGTTGCAGAGCATGGAAAGCAAGTTGTAGGTTGACCTGATAAGGAAGCTGAGCCTTGCCTGTGGGATCTTCCACAAGGTTGACCAACTGAGTTTACAGTCAACAACCCCGTTCCAGGATGTACAGCCTCCTTGTCGGCCCTGTGACACAACCTTGATCTTGTCTTGCTCTTCCTCCGTCCTTGTCACCTCTGTTACCACCATCTCCTTTCTTTCGTTCCGGTTGGCCTTGGACCAGAGGTGTGGCGCCTCTTCCCATCCTAGTCCTGCCCTCCCTTTCTGGACTCTGCCCACGATTTCTTGGTGCTGCAGCCTACCAACTGCTTGGTCAACCTCAGCTTGGGCTTTCCACTTCTGGTCAGTAAGGACCTTGGCGTTTGCCTTCCCATCCATCTTTTTTTATTGGCCACATCACCCTCTGAGTGTGAACTGGTAGCACCAGACTTTGTACGTCCGTGGTAGTTGGCTTTGGTCAATTCTTGCCAGTCTTTCTGAGAGCTGCTTCATCACTATTTCCCCCATCTTTTTGTCTGAGAGTTCTGCTGTATACTGTCTACATAGGCTTTTGATGGGTTGCTCAGACAGGAGTGGGATTTTCTCACCTCCTGTGACAAAGATGGTACTGTCGTTTCTGATTCCTCTTCTGCGAGACAGGCTTGGAGGGCTTGATCTGCATTCTTACCCAGAACACCCGCTCATCCATCCTTTTCAGCAGTCTGGATGTACATGCTGCTGTCTGAAGGAGTCTGGTGACATCGTCCATGTCAGTGCAGGTAGTCTCTGTCCAGATGGTAATTTGATCTTTCCCACGGTCGGTCTCCCTCCAATGAGGATTATCCCAAAGGCTGCCACAAACCCATAGCGAGCCCTACCTCTAGCTGTTACCTCCCAGTGGTGAAATCCCGGAGGGGAAAGTACATCTGCCGGTCCTTGAAGTAGTTTGCTACTAAACTCCTAATCCAGGGGATATTTGGAAAAACTCCATGACGTAGCTGATCATCCGGTTTGGGATCGATCCATAATCACTGGGGAGGTCAAGCCAGATGAATGAAGCGTGAAGGACTTTCTTCTCGTGCTTGGCCTACTGGATCTGTTCACAAATCCTCGCAGAGTGCTCCACACATCCTGGGAAGCCTAGGATTCTGGCCTTCTGTTATCTGTCAAGTGAGAAGAAAATATTTCCTTCTACGTTCAGCAAGGCGATACTCCTGAATTGGCTAATGTTTTTGGAGTTTACTTCCTTGGGGAAGACTGCTACTGCTCACTTGGAATTTGCTTTTTCCAGGCAGTTCTCATGAGGTACCATAGCGCTTCTAGCACCTTGGGGCAGTTCTTATAGTTCTTTCTAGTTATGTTTTGGTCACTCTTCAAGAAACTAGTAGGTTGGGTAACTAGCCGCCCACTCCCGGTGGAAAACTTTCCTTAAGTCAACATATTGTACAATTTGGATAGCAGCTCCGGATGTCATCCATGTCCACTCTGTTTGCAGCCTTAAAATAATTGCACCCTTTTTATTGTTGCAGTAGACATTGTGATCAGTTAGAATGTTTTTTAGCTCCTGCCGTCTGTTCCCACAGGCTCAACATGAGACCCAGAAGGCTGCTCTGAGATATGAGAGGGCTGTGTCCATGCACACTGCTGCCAGAGAGATGGTGTATGTCGCAGAGCAGGGCCTCCTGGCTGACAGGAACACCATGGACCCGACCTGGCAAGAGATGCTTAACCACGCCACTGCTAAGGTACACACCCAGTCTTCTCCCTGACCCTGCAATGTTGATGTATTCTATACAGCCAAAAAGGGGGGCAGCCTGTGAAAAGGTTATCTACAGATTTACCTCAAAATAGGAGAATGTATTTCCAATTTGACAACAGAGGCCATTCAAGTGACCACTGCTTGTACAGAAATGGCTATCACAGCAGCAGTAAAGAGAATGTTGAACAGCGTAGATGTTTTGAGACATTTTGTGCCATCTACTGTAACCCTCACTTTGATGTAAAATAGTTGAATACACTACACAGCTGTCAATTTATATTCCTGTTTCTGGTGTCCTACTATGTCACCATCATAAGGTGGGGATTTGACCAACGTGTCAGTACAGCAGTGCTAGAATCACCGTTTATGTATTCAGGTCGCATGTTTGAAACGCCATCAAATTGCTGTTTCATGCTCGTTTCCTGACAACAGAAATGTACAAATATGAACATTTGAATAACTATAACGAATTCATCTGAGTTTGACTGAAGAAAGTTGTGTGATATGTCATTTTTAAAATATGTAAGGCAGGATTTCAGTTCTTTCAGTTGCATAGTATTGGAATCAAAAGAGAAAAAGATCTGGGAGTTGATACGAGTTGAAACTGATATGGTGCTTTCTCGAGATATTTGACATAGAGTTAACATATAAATGGAGAATAACAGACCTAGGACTGAACCCTGAGTCAATCTGAGTGAACTGGCCAGTGGA